>NC_031502.1:0-100600 GCF_000237925.1 Schistosoma mansoni | reverse complement strand
GAAATAATGTACTATTATCAAATGCATCACTTAGTCTGGCTAATAGAAAAAGAGTATAAGCAAATTAATAGGTCGTACCTTGAACACTTTATTAACTCTGGTTACATAGTCTCATTTGAACTGTCCTCCAATGTTATCTTAAGTGTTACACAAATCGACCAAAAGTGTTTAAGAATCAGAAATTTATGCATGAAAAAGGCAATAACAACCTATCAACCCAAGTTTTGATTCTGTTCAAAAATGATCGTATTGGATCTTTCGTATTATCATTTTTGTAATTCCTAATTTTTCACACTTCATAAGGTTCATTTTGGTAATCACTCAATATTATAGATTATGCTGTTTGTGTTCAGTAAATATAAGTACTGTCAAGTGTTGTTTCATCAGTTACAGAAGTCACCTTTCAACTATCAAGCCAGTGGTTCAAATCTCATCCCATCTACAATCTAGTTAACTGATTAGTATTGCTTAATCAAAACACAACCCATGTGACTCTTAAGGTTGAGTACAAAGTCCTTTTTTTGCTTGGTAAATGAGCTATTTCATCTACACCCTCTCTATGTAACATTATCGAAAGTATGTTCTTGATAGTTCACATCACGAATTTATCTTAGACAAGCACTGGAAACCACGAAGCACTAGAATTTTTCTTAATCCTGGTAAGAGACTCAATAAAAAACTATGCAACATTCTGCAATCAGGATCAATTTATACTTACTGGTAAATAACTTTGAAAGGTAATTCCAGGGGTTCTAGTATAAAGACGCAACCAATGAAGTCCAGCCATGTCAGTCATGAGATAAATATTATCAACAATAATGGTTGATGGTCACACAGTGATTGGAGTTAGCAATGTGCACCATTGAATGACAGCTGAGAGGTCTAAATATTAAGCGTTCATCACAAGACTTAAAAATCCTGGTGTCGATCCCCATTCGGAATACATATAAGCATTGCTAAGGAGTTCTGCACTAGAATTAAACAAATGTTCAGTGCTTTCTGATTTTCATCGGTTGTTTAACTGAAGATCAATTCGTGATATAAACTGTGACATTCCAAAAATCTTTATAATATCATCTCATAGTAAGAACATGTTTTCTTTATTATTCTGAATTTATATAATTTTTCTGTTACTGTTATATCGATTGCGTGCTTTCTTGCCCAGTTGATATATATGAATGTGCTGATTCCCGCCAATGAGAGAGGAATGAATTATCGATCAGAGCAATGATACACAAAAAACCGTATGAACAGTCTTGAGTATTTATCAGTCCTGCTTTCTGCCTAACCCAGCCAGTTAAGTCCAGAACACCAATAACAGCTTCTGCAATATGAATCATTATTCACAAACATACTGAGTTTATATGCCAAACAAACTGACCACATCGTACCATAAAATAGGAAACAATATGTGTACAATATTTAGCCAAATTTGACTGTGAATAGAGGGGAACAGTAATTTATGAACCTAGGGATAACTCAAGAATGATACATCATATAATAATAGTCTATGGGTCAGAATAAAGCTTATAATAAAAGGAACATGAATATGAATAGTTAAGTTACATAGATATTATACAATAGGAAATGTACATATCACATTGGTCCATAAACAGTCCTCAGAAGTTACCATTTCTAAATCTTCACGGGATATTGTTATATCTAGAGCCTTGATTCTTAATATGCCGCGAACTACTTGACTACTTGAACGATAGAACCCGCAAACGTCGCAAAAGAGAGAAGACAAAAACTGGTAAGCAGGAAGTTTATTGCCCCGAACAGTGTCAAAATATAGCACAGAAATCTCGTGTATTTATAGTTTTTGGCTGAAAGTAAATTATCATTTAGGTCAACCAATAAGCACATAGGTATCAAACTAATCCATCCAATGGAGAAGCTCCACGTTGGCATTTCTAGAACATTCCCCTAGCCCTGATTGGATGGAATGTCTGCGGCTCTTCCTGGGCTTCTTAGAGTCTACCGACGGGCCGTCCTTACACCTCCCCCTTTGAAGTCTGTGACGTATGAATTTCTTTTTGGATTTTCTTGAAGCATTGTTGTTGTTCTCGTTTTTCTGTTCATCACCCTTATTGGCTGCGCGCTCTCACTCTTAAGTTTTTCTAGTCGTTGGTTGCGGCCTTCTTTCGGGCCTTTCTCCACCAGAATGTGGAACGGTACTTGTGTGTCTACTGCTGCTGTCCTATGATCCCTTTTTATCTGATTCATATGTCTGGTACATTTTCCGTCCCTTCCACGGACTAAATAAAGTACTTCCCCGATACGCCGTACTATGACACCTGGTTCCCATTTCTGACCGTCTTGATACTTTACAAGTACCTTTTCGCCGCGGTCGTTCGTCTGATACTCTTGTACAGGTTTTCTTCTTTTCTTGGGTGGCGATTTTTTTTCAAATATCCATGGGTTCTTTGCCTGAACTTCTGATTCACCTTCTCCTGCGGCAATGAGTACATCTTCTCCATGTTTTGCCTGGGGACCGATCAACCTTGAGAGTGCATCAGATCTCACCGGACTACATATATGATTAATTGGCTGGTTAGCCAACTGCAACATTTCTATTAGGTCAAGACCAAGCAAATCTAGTCCTGGGCTTTCAGTGAGATATACTTTCACATTCTTCTGTACATTCCCTTTTTTAACTGGGCAGCATATCTCTCCAGCAATATTTAACTTTCCTCCAGATGCACTGTGTGCTAACTGGGTTGTAGGGAGCACCGAGGGTTTGCCAATATGACTCCATGTTTTGCGGCTGATAAGTGAAATATCTGAAGCAGTGTCAAGCTGTAGACGGGCACGGCGTCCATTAATCTCTAAGGTCACATATTTTCTTCGATTATGTTCTGTGCTGGTATGTGCTACCATTATTCTATTGGTTGATGAACAATTTTTACGTCTTCGGTAATGAACACTCGATGAGCGACGGTGCATCTTCTTCTTACAACATGTTTCTTTATGTCCTTTGAGCTGACATCTAGTGCACCGGTAGTTTTTGTATGGGCAGAACCTTTTGTAATGCAGCTCTCCGCAAAACCAACATGCGGATGGAGGCTTCTTAATGGTTGTGTTCTGCTTTTGCATATAGGAATCTTTCTTCCCACTTACTGCCTGTACATAAGGTAGTCGACCATTATTTTCTACCATTGAAGTGTCATGCTTCAAGTTCACCAGATGCTGACATTCAGTAGTCACCTCTTGAAGGGTGATATTTGGGCACTGTTCAATTTTGCTTAGAATTCTGGTTCTAATGTCGGCGTCTTCTGAAGATTGTAAGCTGCATACGAAAACAAGACATTTGAATTGGTCTTCTGTCATTGCTGATAGTTTAAAGCGCTCACATTCGCGATTTATTATGCTAGCATGTTGCACCCAGTCATCATTGCCGGCTTTTACTATTTTCAAGCACTGATATCGAATATTGAACAAGGAAGACTGTTCACCAAAAATTTGCGACAAAATTTTAACTGTTTCTTCGAATGAAATGTCTCTTGGGTTCTTGGGCAGAATGTAATTAGTATATCGTTCATGTTCAATGGTACCCAGCTTTCGTAGTAGCACCCTGACCTTGGCGGCATCATCAAAAGTTTCTAGGTCGACATTAAATACATCTTCATATTTCTTGTACCAAGATTCGAATGTTACACCAGCAACACCATCAAAATGAAATTCGTGAATGGAATCAATGATACAATCAGCATGCGATTTGGCAGAAACATCTGTAAGTCCATTCTTATTGAGGTTCATCTGCTGGGTTAGTTTTTCGAGTATGCGCATCTGGAATTGTTCAAGCCGTTTTTCATGGCGCTCTAGATAAACTTCAAATTGGTCAAAGGTAATAGACATCTTGATAAATTAACCCGTCGCCAGTTGTTATATCTAGAGCCTTGATTCTTAATATGCCGCGAACTACTTGACTACTTGAACGATAGAACCCGCAAACGTCGCAAAAGAGAGAAGACAAAAACTGGTAAGCAGGAAGTTTATTGCCCCGAACAGTGTCAAAATATAGCACAGAAATCTCGTGTATTTATAGTTTTTGGCTGAAAGTAAATTATCATTTAGGTCAACCAATAAGCACATAGGTATCAAACTAATCCATCCAATGGAGAAGCTCCACGTTGGCATTTCTAGAACATTCCCCTAGCCCTGATTGGATGGAATGTCTGCGGCTCTTCCTGGGCTTCTTAGAGTCTACCGACGGGCCGTCCTTACAGATATAACAGTTATTCATTATTTATTCATTGAAGTTTATCTGTTTTCTCTAATTTTCTCGTTTTTGTTTTACTTTTTAGATTGAATATTCTACTAATCCAATTGTATCCAAATCTTTAAAAAATACTAATCCATCTATTGAAATAATGAATAAATTTTCATACCAATCAAATTTATCTAAATCATCCATTGATCATCTATTGGAACATTCATCTAAACCTAATTCATTATATTTTATTCGACCAACACAACATGCAATTGATATGTGATTTAGTTGTGGTGGAAACATGAAACAAAAAAAACAACCAATTATTCTATCATTATGATTCAATTTTGAGTGTATAATAGGTGTGTGTGTGTGTGTTCATCTTGTTGTGCTAACGAGGTATGGTAACTTGGACCGATGCATATATGTGCCTGGTCCTACGTTGTAGCTGACTGACTGACTGTGTGTGCGTATACACACTAATTTTCTTTTAATGATGATTATCCTTTTCATTTGAAGAGTTCGAAACAAACAAGCAAAAAAAAGAAGAAAACTGTCTATATTACTGATTACTTCATTATTTAAATAATCATATCATTCTTCGTATATAATGAATGGTGATATTAAATAATCTTCTGTTTTGTTTGCTGTACTGTGATTACTACTAATATTACCACTACTAGTACTACTACTTATATTGCAGTAGTATTTACACTTTTCTTAATGATTATATGACATTCTGTTCAACTTTCTTGTTTCTGTCTTCATATTGATTTATTTCTTTTGTGTATTTAATGTGCATGTTTTACTACTTACTCTGTGCTAATCACCATCATCGTCATCATTATCACCATCCTCACCATCGTTGCTATATTGTGTATATATGTATGGGTGTATGTGTGTGTTTATGTGTGACTAGCACATTGTATACAATGTACAATCTTTTCCCATTTACAATGGCTTACTGTTTTCTATCATTGTTTATATTCTTTTTTTTCCTAGGTAAATAAAATTACGCTTATATACCTTTTCTTCTTTCTTTCTTTCTTTCTGAAGAAACATATATTCTCTATACAATTTAGGCTGTGCACTACTTACTTTAAATGTACATCAAAACAAAAACCCACAAATGTTTACATACTTATATATATATATACTACTTATTTAGCCTTCTACTGCTCAGTATACTACTCAAATCACTTTTTATTTGATTTAAAATTCCTGACCATTTGTATCATATTTAAGGAGAAACAAAAAGAAGAAGAACAAGACGAAGAAGAAGAAGTCAGTAAGTAACTTTAAATGAATATCATTTGTTTTTTGTTGTTACCATGTGCATATCATCATATTATGTCGTTTCATTTCTCTTTTTTTTCTTCCTTTTTTTCTTTTTCTTTTGTATTTTTTTTATTTTATTTCGTTAAAAATGTAACCTTAATTATCATGTAACACTAAGTGAATAAAACCATTTTTTATTATTGTTGTCAATATGAATAATATTACTTATTTATAAGATGTGTATATTTGTGCAATGCACTCTATACTGAATACGTATATATATATATATATATATATATATATATATATATATATATATATATATATATATATATATATATATATATATATAAGTAGTATATAACCGTATATATTTACATATGTGTATGTGTGTTCTACCTCTTTTGATATGTTGCTATGATGAGAATATACAGTAAATATACAGTAGTATGGTTAATAATACTCATTGATATATACATATTGAATGTTGCTTTAAATTATCTTTCTTCTAGAGCAATTTACATAAAATGTGTATTTTATTATTGCTCCAATTTTCTTTCTTTTTTCACTTCTCAATATCATCTTTTATTCATGGATAATGTTTTATTGATTTAGAGTTCCTTGAAAACTATCGTTCCTTTTTTCATCTTTACGATTATTCTCTTTTAATTATATTTCTAGGTTGTTTTTTTTCTTCTTTACGGAAGAAATGAATTTGTTCTCTTGGTATCCTTACTTCTTTTTTTCTTGTTGTATACAAAAGTGTAAATCAATGGACCAATGTCTTTCATTAGATAAAAAGCTACTTCTTCATCTTTTTTGTTTTGTTCCTTTTTTCTCATCACTGATGTGATAAAGATCACTTATATTCTCTCTTTGTTTAGAACTGATTCATTCATGAACATCTTGTTTTTCTACCGATATTGACACTATTTATTCATGGTATTGCATATGTGCAAAATGAATTTGATTTTACTTCGTTTTGACCTATTGTTTCAATGTTACAAACGGATAACAACATAAAGGGTGGATATACTGTTTATGTGTATCTACGTGTATCTGCTTGTATTGTTTTTTTTTTTGTTTAACAGTGTAATTACACCTGACATTCCAGCATTTAGTCATTTTATTCTGGAGTTTTATCTACAACTTCTCCCTTTTTTTTCTTTTCTTTTTGATTCGTAAGACAATGATTTGCATAGTTTACTCAGTTCTTCATGGTTATTCACCTCCCATGTTTGTCTGTTTGTTTTTGTTTATGCTTCTTTACTGAAATGATTTGATTTTCTCAATTGTAAACTGCATTTTCTTCTTTTTTGTTTATGTTGATTCTACTGTTCTTGTTGTTGTTGTTGTTGGCGTTACTTTCTCTCCTTGTCATCTCTCTATGATGATCGTTGTTTTCTTATTTTATCTTTCTGTCCAATTTGTTCAGTGTAATATCCTCTCAGGTGTAAAAAAAAAGACAAAATAATTTGTCAATATTTTATGTGATACTGTGTTATTTATGACCCGGTAGTGAATTATTTTTTGTTTCATATGGCTATGACTTAGATATATATTTCTATGCATACTATTATGTAAGTTATTTCCATTGGCTTTAATAATTTCAACAGAGGTGCTTTCTTTTGTGATCTTGCATAACATTCCAACATGCCCTAAAGGAACATAGTTAATACATCTGACTATACAAACAAATGTATATTTTAATTTATAACACTATTTTAATTTATAACACTGATATATTACTGTTATGCTCTATATGAATGGATATATATATATATATATATATATTTATAGATACATATATATGCTGACTTCTGCTTCTATCTACATGTAAGTCTTGAGTGCTGTTAGAGGTGTGAGGGCAGTTATCACTTCCCGGTTGCCCACACCGTCGAAGGGTTCTTTTAGAGGTACCTGAAAAAGAAATTGGGCTAGATGTGGTCTTAATGACCTGAGAGTGTGACCGCCGGACACGGATATCCGTGGGATAAGGCGAAGTGTGTATTTTTAGGGTCGACCTTTTCTAACCCCACCCCTCCTTGTGGGAAGGCAGCATCGCTGTCATGCTGGTTGTCTAAAGGAAACACCTTACTGCTGTCACACCTCTGTACAGTCAGCAGTACGACTTCGCCTTCGGACCTTGGGTTTGCTGCTTTTAGTCATACCGCTCTTCAACCGACCTGCTTGGCATGGTAGGACATTGAGGAACGATTGTTCTAGCCAGTATAGCTCGATTGGTTCATCACGATAGGCAAGTCCGACCACCACGCCAAGGTAGCAGCAACGGTCAGGGTACATGTAAAGTAACTGTGAAAAGTTGCTGGGTACGAATATTTAGATACATGTTGAAAGTCCACCTTAATATATTTTGATTTAAGCAACTAGTTAGTAATATTTTAAGGCTAACAGACGAAGTGATGTTATGATTCAGATTTTCTATCCTGATACACAAATAAATACAAATAGCTCTAAATGTTCATACATATTGTATTTATGTAGTGAAACTACTTTCGATATTGATGAATGATCGTTTCATAAAGTAAACTTAATTTTGTGGAGGGTGTATTCTATAATTAATCTATACCAGTTCTTCCTGAGCGCTTAACCTCTAGACCACTGAGTCGGTATAGAACGGTGTTAATGTCTAACTCCAACCAATTCATGAAATTGAGCAACCGTTCACCACTTGGAATGCGCACTACTGAGGAGTCCCGCAATAGGACGAAAAAGCCGTCCAGTGCTTTGAGATTTTCCGTGGTTGTCTAGCTTTCATTGACTCATGATTTCAACTATAAAATTACTAAAGTTTCCAGAAAACCCCCTTCTGATAGAGAATAATTGTTTGACAAGACTTTTCCTGGTATTGAGAGAAGAGTGATTCCCCTGTAGTTATCGCACTTGCTGAGAAAGCCTTTCTTTGGTATCTTGACCAGAAGTCCTTCTTTCCAGTCTGTTATTACTTGTTCTTCATCCCAAATCTTACTGAAGAGAATGTGGAGTACCTTTGCAGTTGCCGCTACAACTGCTTTCAGTGCCTCTGCCGGGATGTTGTCTGGTCCCGCTGCTTTGTCGCTCTTGATTTGTCTGATAGATCCTTCCATATTGTTAATCTATTATTTACTTTAAATGCTTGTTTGATAATTTGCTATCGAAAGAAATGAGAAGCAAATTATTATTGTCAGCTGGCTATCAGGGTTCAGTAGCTAAGTGGATAACGCAATGGCGTTTGAAGCGAACGGTACTCGGTTCGTGTCCCAGAGTAAACATCAACACTGAGATGCAGGTATATCCGACTGGTGAGTTCCAAATAGGACGAAACGCTCATCATAAATTCCACTGCTAGCCACTATCCATCTTTTTTTATAAAGCTTGTGACTTCAGGCAATATCGAGGCATTCCTCACAGCATGCACATATGGCCAATAAGAGACTGATGAATTGTGGTCCTAAATAACATTGGAAAGATACGAGTAAACAACATCAAGTGGATATCATTGTCAACTTCTCACTATTATTGCTTTTATTTACTCATTTATTAATAATCAGAATTTTACTCAGACAATATAAGGCTTACTGAAGTTTTCTTAGAACTATATCATTATGTTTAAAAAGAAAACTATAAAATATCCCCCTCGAAACTAATTTATCACGTTTGTTTTTCTTTCTGGGTTCTAATCTCGCGAGGTGGAATCGTGCATGTGCACTGCTAAGGAGTCTCACAATAGAACGAGAGGGCCATCCAGTGCTTTCATGTTCTCCATGGTGGTCTAGCTACAATTGATTCATGATCTCAACTATTAGAAAGGTGAATTAGCCTGTTTCACCTTGTTTAGAACGTTCTAGCTACGCATAACAATTTTATATGATTATATCTATTCTAAGTGATTACAAAATGAATATCAAATCACAGGCATGATGAAGTGTATAAAAAGAGAATTATAGCATGTAAAGAAAAATTAAGGGTGTATTCTTTCAAATGTTATTCATTGATTAGAAATATTTTACAAAGATTTTAATACTGTAAAGTGCATGATACAGACTAAATGTATCTTCGTAGGTTACTGAATTTTCAAGTACATTAATGTTACCAGAGTAAACACCATTATAGTCATCGAACTTTTATGCATACGGTTGTCTTTAATAATGTTATATCGATTTCTTGCGTATGTGCGTGCCCTGTTTAATATATGAACGTGATAATGCCCGTCAATCACAGAAGAACGAATTATCGATCAGAGCTATGATACACAAAATCGTATTGATCCATAAATAGATCCCAATAGTTCCATTCATAATTCTTCATAGAATATAACAAATAATTAGTGTAACAAGAACATGAGTACACTAAGAAAGTGTCATAGTTACAATAACATTATGATAATTTTAGAGTAACAGATGTGGCATTACAGGATACAGATGTTATGAATCAGTATTTCTTTTTTAGTAGCATCATTGCATTTTCGTTTAAGACGACGTCGTTTACAATATGTAGGATCTACAGTTTTCTTCGTATTGATTGATAATGATTGATTTGTAATAACTTAATGAGTAGAAAATCAAGTTTTTTATAGTTTCATAACTCAGTGTTAAACACTTGGTATTATTTGTTTGAATCTTCCCATTGATGTTTTAAGACTGCAACTGGTCAGTCTCTAATTGGCATATGTGCATACTGTGCGTATTGCCTCGATATAGCCTAAATTCACAAGCATTATAAGCAAAGATGGATAGTGGCTAGCAGTTAAATCCAGGACTCGCGTTTCAAACAAACCAAGTGAATTTAAACTTCACCCCATTGTACAAGCAAGTGGCTATCAGGACTCAGTGGCCGAGTGGATAACGCGATGACGTTTGAAGCGAACGGTACTGAGTTATTGTCTCAGAGTGAACATCAACTCTGAGATGCAGGTACATCCAGCTGACGAGTCCCAAATAGGACGAAACGCGTCATACTGGATTCGATTACTAGCCACTATCCATCATTGCTTATCAGTGTTAAACATTTCTTTAGGAATAAATAAACAACCAAATTAAATTAACCCAAGCCAAAATAGTACAAAGAACCAAAGCAAATATATTTAGTACAATCAAAAAATAGATCTGATCAAGTCAATGTCACGTCACTTTAGTTAGAGGGGATTTTGTGAGACATGCTTGTGTATTTGTGTGTATGTTAATAGGTGTCAAAAATGTGATAAGGTACAATTGAATTTCCTTGTGTGATAAAGTGATGGTGTAAGATTTGGGTATAATTAGATGTGATATCTTGAATAAATCCTCCGAATTGGATGGATAGTGATGACTTTCCCATATAGAATGCATCACTGTTAATCATTTCAAT
Organism: Schistosoma mansoni; assembly: GCF_000237925.1. NCBI lineage: Eukaryota > Metazoa > Platyhelminthes > Trematoda > Strigeidida > Schistosomatidae > Schistosoma > Schistosoma mansoni. The sequence continues at coordinate 89,763 of NC_031502.1, read as the reverse complement.
GGTATTGATGATTTATATATATATAATAAAACCATTCTTTTCCGAACGTCTTATTCTTGTCCGTTTTCCGCCTCCAAATGCCCTGGTACGGCCGAGAGTGGGGAAAGTCCGTTCTCTCTCTCCAAATGCTCTCACATGGCCATGCGTATATAACCTCTGCCACAAAAGTCCTACTCACTGCCTTCTCGTGGCCGGGGTGTGGTTTACGAAGTCGAGAGGACGGAAAGTGAATGTCCAGCGATTTAACCGGATCGGTGGACACAGCAAGTCCACCTAGGGGAGTTGGAAAACCCTGATTCCAAACCAATGGTGCACATGGGCTCCAGTATCCTGAAGGAACAAATGGCGTATGAACCAATTGTTGGTCACCGGCTACAATGGGACTGCATCTCCTCACGATGCTCCACTGCCTTGTGGATCAGACCTTTAGGTCAAAGGCTCCGGATGTGGCCCCCATTAAGAAAACTACCTGCTTCAGTTTGGGCACCTGGGCAGTATCACAGCCCTCACACAAATCAAATGAGATTTGTGTGGCGCATATATATCTGGTGCCCCCTTGTACCAATATTTATGCGTTTAAATAATGATAATATTAATGTCCGTTTTCAGGTCAACTATATAAATAAGCAGAGCGTGATTTCTGTATCTTGTACCTGTTCATCGCCTGATAGAAAGCATTAAAGACTTATCAGTTAGAATATTAAAAAAAAAACAAGAGATTTATAGATGTAAATATGCTTTGCTAATGAATTCAATCACAACATAGAACTTAATACGAATATATAATTGTTAATGAAACACCTATACAGTAGTATAAATCCAGTTCGTTTTTAATCAACCCTAGTGGTCTGAAGTTCGACGAAATCTCAGCACGGATACAGAAGGCTCAACTAGCTTTCATCAAATTGCGTCATTTGTGGCATAGGAGAGATATCTGTCTAGCAACAAAAGGACGGGTTTACTGCACAGTAGTTCGTTCCGTCCTACTTTACAGCAGTGAAACATGGTTGGTAAGAGTAGAGGATATTCGTAGGCTGCTAGTATTCGATCATATATGTCTTCGAAGCATTGCTCGTATATCCTGGGAACACTGAATAAGTGATGCGGTTGTTAGGAAACGGGAACTAGGTAAGGATGGCAAATCGATTGATGAAGTAGTGAAACTTCATCAGTTGAGATGGCTGGGACATGTGTTACGTATGATCAACCACCGACTGCCCCGACGTGCAATGTTTTATGGCATAAGAGTAAGTTGGAAGAAAGCTAGGAGCGGCCAGACCAAAACGTGGCACAAATCCATGAAGTCAGTGACAAGTGGACTGACCCGTGTTGGTAGGTGTAGACTACTTGGTTGGGATTCACGAGATGATAGTGACCGATGGTTAAAGATCTTGAATGACATGGCTCAAAATCGTTTGCCATGATGAAGGTGCATCCACTCTTTGTGTTCTCCCAAATTCTAATCTTCTGAATTCTTCATGTTTCTATCTTTTTTCTCTTTTCAAATTTATTTCACTGTATTATACTCCTTGAATAACATCTTCAAACCTTAATCTTTCGGATTACTGCTTATACTCATACCACTTCTACCACTATAGGATTTGAATCAACATCTGTATCTCTGTGCTAATGTGGTATGGCATTTATTTATTTAAACATAAATATTGGTACAAGAGGGCGCCAGATATATATGCGCCACACAAAACAATGAGAATGGGAAGAGAAAAAGGGTAAGATGCATATATATATATATATATATATATATATATATATATATAAGAGTAATGATGTGGGAAACTGTAATGTACAACCAGAAGACCATTTTATAACCACTGTTTATGAAGAAAGTAAAAGGTCACAGCAGGATCGCTATTGGCTTCTATTGTAAGCCATATCTGATAACGTCTCTAGTTACTGTGTAGCACCATCTCTTGGACCCCAGCCAGGGATTCGTGAAGGACCAGCAGAAGCCAGCCCTTTGCAGCTTTCTTTCATACCACGACACCATGTCATACACTGACCTCTCCGCTTTTTCCAACCAGTCCCAGAGTCGGCAAATAATGCACGACGTGGAATTCTCTGGGACGATATTCGTAAAACATGTCCAAGCCACCGAAGTCGGTGTTTCAAGATGGTGACACCAATTGAATTATCTTCTCTGCACCCGAACACACGATGTCGAACCTCTGCATTACTAACATGGTGTTGCCACTGTATGTCAGCAATCCTTCGGAAACAACGATGATCGAACACAGAGAGTCGTCTAACATCCGCATAGAGCAAAACTGCTCTCACCGACGCGTTGTAGATCCGACCTATTCACAACCAGACTAACATCACGAAGGCGCCAAAGATGGCCCAGATTGGCATAAGCCCCTCTGGCTTTCATTATACGTGAATCAATCTCATCACTCACGCCACCACCACCACTTATGCGGCTACCTAGATATACAAACTTCTCAACTACTTCAATCTGCTCACCACCCTGGGTGAGTACAGGATGAGAATCCTACCAGTCTTGTAGAAGTACGTTGCACTTCGAAGGTGCAAAGCATATACTACTTTCACTCTTACTATTTCTATCACTATGGGATTTGAATCGACAACTGGATCTCTGTATAAATCTGGTATGTCAACCCGCACTGATGTACACACGTACATACGAAGTTCTACGTTGTGACTGACTGACTGACAATCGTTCATTTCATGTTTCAAATACTTAGTTACTTATTTCAATTCAACTAATCGACTATTTCCGATACTTTCCTATAATAAACTCATATACATAAATTGATCCGTTTTGGTTGTTTTTTTCTAAATAAGAGTCACTTTAATTAATCAGTATTGTTAAGAAAAAAATTTTTCTTCTTATTATTGTATACGTAAAATTTTATTGATTCTATGGGAAAATAAATTTTATTTGGGCGTTTAATATATCAAATCCATGAGGTCAATGACAAGTGGACTGAGACATGCTGGTAAGTGTAGACTACCTGGTTGGCATCAGCGAGGTAATAACGACCGATGGTTAGAGATCTTGAATGATATGACTTAAAATCGTTTGCAATGGCGAAGGTGCATCCACTCTTTGTGTTCTACCGAATTCTAATCTTCTGAATTCCTCATGTCCCTATCCTTTTCCTTTTTCGAAATTTATTTCACTGTATTATACTCCTTCAATAACATCTTCAAACCCTAATCTTTCATATAATGCTTATACTCTTACTATTTCTATCGCTATGGGATTTGAATCGAAAACTGGATCTCTATGATAATCTTGTATGGCAACTCGAACTGATGTACATACGTACGTACGTACGTATGAAGTTCTACGTTGTGACTGATTGACAATCATTCATTTTATTGTTTCAAATACTTAGTTACTTATTTCAGTTCAACTTTCCTATAATAAGAGAGAAACACTTTCATTCAAAACTCATATACATAAATTGATCGGTTTTGGTTGTTTTTTATTTTTAGTAAATAAGAGTTACTTTAATGATTTTCTTATTATTACTACTAAGTAAAATTTTATTGATTCTATGGGAAAATAAATTTTACTTTGGGCGTTTAAATATATCAAAAAATTTACTTTTTTCCTTTATTGATTTGTTGACGATAGCAACGGTTATTGTACTATTTTTATGATTATTATTAATATTACTATATCTATTCTAATTATGAAAAGAAAAAAAAATTGTTTCCTATTATTGATCGATCGTACGTTTGATATACACAAAAAAGATTTTTTTTCTTTTTTTTTTTTACATTTTCTAGGAACTGACTATGATATATAAGCAAAGTTAACGAAACCATTTAAAGTATTCCCTGTTTTAAATTCATTTAGTATTGTTTGTTTGAATGTTCCCATTGATGTTTAGGACTACAATTGATCGGTCTGTTATTGACATATGTGCATCTTGTACGGAATGCTTCGATATTGCCTGAAGTTACAAGCTTTATAAGCAATGATGGATAGTGACTAGTAGTGGAATTTAGTTTGACTCGTTTCATCCTATTTGGGACTCGTCAGCTGGATGTACCTACATCTCACAGTTGATGTTCACCGTGGGATACGAACTCAGTACCGTTCGTTTCAAACGCCGCCAGTTACTGAGTCCTAATAAGCACTAGCTTGTGCAATGGGGTGAAGTTTAAATTCACGTAGCATTGTTTGTTTGAATCTTACCATTGATGTTTAGGACTGCAACTGGTTTCGAGTCCCAGAGTGAACATCAACTCTGAGATACAAGTACATCCAGCTGATGAGTCCCGAATAGGACAAAACGCGCCTCCTGGATTCCACTGCTAGCCACTATAAATCTTTGCTTATTATTCCCTGTTTTGTTTTGGAAAAAAATTAAACGCTTTTGAATTTTAACTGTTTAGATTGGAAATTAAATGTAAAAATTGTAGTTATCTTTTTTATGGATTAAAATTAACCAGTGGAGTTCAACGAGGTCTGTTGGGAGATATCAACTCACTGATGACATTGGTGAATGGTTGCTCAATTTCGTGGATTGGTTGAAGTCAGACATTAACACTGTTTGATGCTGGCTCAGTGGTCTAGGGGTTAAGCGTTCGCGCGTGAGGCTGAAAGGTTCTGGGTTCGAATCTCTCGAGGTGGGATCGTGAATGTGCACTGCTGAGGAGTATCACAGTAGGACGACTTGGCCATCCAATGCTTACAGGTTTTCCATGATGGTCTAGCTTCAATTGACTCATGATTTCAACTATATAACATTAGTTTTTAGTTTTTAGTTTTGAAGAGATTATGGAAAAAACTATTAATTGTAAAAATTTTAATAGTTCACTCTTTAGTGACATATATACTTCTTTATTTTTGGTAAATATTAGAAAGTTTAAATCATCTCGTTATCTTAGTAACATTTAATAATCTGTTAAAGATCCATACTGATGCTTATAATGTACTCGTAAGTGATGAGCTTTAAGAGAAAGTTTCCGAATCTCTAGTAGGAAGTCATGATTGTTCAAGTTCAACCTTGCCTGAAGGTACACATTAAAGATAGATTATGATCAAACGATATTGAGGATTTTTTTAAAGTTTCACTCGTACACTTTTGGTAACTGGCTTAGTAGTCTAGAGGTAAAGTGTTCGCGGTCGAGATCGAAGGATATGAGTTTGTTCCCCTTTATAGTCGTCTCGCTTTAGGACGAGATAGCTGTACAGTGCTTTGAAGTTTCCAATGGTTGTCGTGCTATCAATGACATTCAATAATTTCCACAATTCCATACCGTTAATTTAAGGGATGTTATTTTTTTATACTTGCGTGTATGTACGCATTCGGCAGTTACGGCTTAACATCCATTCTTCTGTACTATGTATCTCATTGTATTTAGTTCGGAACATTATATATTGGGAAAGCGTTAATCGCAGTGTTCTAATTCGATTTCTTATTAATAATATGCGTTCTGTCAAATTCAAAGGTTGGATGTTATAAATTTGGCAGTAATCCTGGACTTGATACTGTCTGGTATTGTAGCTGTTAACTATTAGCGATTTCACGCTTGTTTTTTCGGAAAAAAAATCTATTATGTGAAAACACATCGTTGATATAATGATAGGAACGAATAGCTGAACATTTCGGTTGTCGTACTCATACACTACTTGCGTAAAATAATAATGATAGCTCTATTCAGTACTACAGCTCTTGGTACAATAAATAATTCTCAGCAACAACTATGCAATACTACAACAAATAACTCTTTAAATTGATACCATGAATAGATCAATGTTAGACCACCATTAAAGACCTATAATCACTAGACGGACATTTCGTCATAGTATGAGACTCCTCAATAGTGCGCATCCACGATCCTGCGCACTGGACTCAGGCAGGTACTCACTGAAGACAATGGAGGACGGTCGCGCAGTATCGTGGATTGGTAGGGTTTAGAAATTTACACCGCTAGATACCGGTTCAGTGGTCTGTAGACTAAGCGTTTGTATGCAAAACCGAAGGTTCTTGTTTCGCGTGCTGCGTACAGGATCGTTGATGTCACTGCCCAGGAGTCCCATACTAAAATAAGACGACCATCCAGTGCTTTCAGGTTTTGAATGGTAGTCAAGCTTAGATCGACTTGTGAATTCAACTGTGAATATACATATCATATAATAAACAACATTTTACCGTAAACGCATTACATTTTTTTCAGGTACTGAATTCATATTAAAAAACTATCAATGAAATTCACTTTTTTGATTCCATCTTCTGAGGTGTCATTAGCTCAACAATTTAATTTTAATAGTTGAGATCATGAATAAATTGAAGCTGGATCACCATGGAAAACCTGGAAACACTGCTTGACCACCAAATCGTCCTATTGTGGGACTCCTCAGTAGTGCGCATCCACGATCCCGCCTCACGAGATTCGAACCCAGGACCTACCAGTCTCACGCCAGAGCACTTAACCGATAGACCACTGAGCTGGCATCCAACGGTGTTAATGTCTAACTTCAACCAATCCGCGAAATTGAGCGACACATCCCCCATTGTCTTCAATAAGTTACTATCTCACAACAGAGTCCCATATAAGACGAAACGGTCGTCCAGTGCTTCAGGTTTTCCATAGTGGTCTAGCTTCAATGACTAATGATCTCAACTATTAAGATTACTATAATATCCCCCGATTATGGGACTCCCTTTCTAATAATAATCAACAATTTAAGTTTGTTCGATTTCAATCATTCATTTCATATTAGTTTCATTTGATCAACATGTTATATAATGTACTTTCTGGATCTAATTTCATGATTCAATATTATCTTCTCTTGCATTAACTATCCATTAGGATATTCAATAAACTCAATTCATGATAATCAGTTATTTAGTTTAAATGATCACAAATGATTGTCATTTTTGTATTGTATGTAGTTTATATTGTTTATGTAAACATTGAATATATATATATAATTGTTACTATGCAAAAGTATTATTCATTTTTAGTTGTCAAGTAGATACATGTCATTATAATAATGATTACAGTGATGTATATTAAGTAAATATTTGTTGACATTTGAATTCATTGTAACATTGTTTCATTGACATCATATAGTGTCATTATTTTGGAAAGGCATTCAATAATCAAAGTAGTGTTATGAACGAAAATGAAGGTGGGAGGGGGGATGCAACCTATTCTATTTAAATACCAAAAAAAACATTATAGAATGTCTTGGTAAAATATAAGAACCATATATTGAATACTTCACTTGCATAATTCATCCTTCAAATTATGTAAGATTTTTTCAAGTTATAATTACTTTCTGAGATGCAGGTACATCCAGTTGACGAGTCCCGAATAGGACGGAACACGCGTCAAACTGGATTCCACTACTAGCCATTATCCATCTTTGCTTATAATACTTGTGAATTTAGGTTATATTAAGGCAATACTCACATTATGCACATATGCCAATTAGAGACTGACCAGTTGCAGTCCTAACACATCAATGGGAAGATTCAAACAAACAATACTAGGTAAATTTATACTTTCTATTTGTTTCTGTTTTCTTCAAGTTGACCTTCTTAGTCTTCTGTTGCCAGGTTTTCCACGTACTACTTATGTCGATAGACATAAGTAGTATACACTACAGTAGGATTAATTAATTATTCTAGTTCAAAACTTCATCATGATGTGAAAGTTAGAATCGACGAATGCATTAGTTAACATAATAACTTTTGAACTATTCAGTGAATATTTCATGATCTGTCGTTTTAAATCTAATCAGTTTATGATTTACAACTATTTTCATTCACTATCATCAATACGATGATCGATAGCATTCGATCAGCACTAAGAAGGACTTGACAAGCATAACATTGATCACCACTCAGTGATCACTCCACTGTGAATACATCTCAGTCCTACAGGAGGTCGGTCGCTGCCGGAGTAGCTCATTGGTAACGTCTCTGACTGTGAAGCAGAGTGACAAGGGGTCGAATCCGTCAGGGAGCACCAGTTCCCTCAAGATTACAGGTACACCTTGCTGACGCGTGCCAAGTAGCACGAAACACGGGTCCAGGGTTTCCTGTTCACCACTTCCAACCGCCATCTTATCTGACGATCTAATACATCATGACTTATCAATAGAATTTGAGAATTCGTCTTGAACCTAGTTTTTAACAGATCAATGATTATTACACACTTTATGGTTTTCAAGAAGACTGTATCATCTGAACTAAATGAATTTAAGATCACATTCTAGTGTCAATTGATTGTAAACATCAATAAAGCTTGATTTAGTTATCTATAACTGTACTTAACGCCATAGAAATATAGATCCTATCGAACTTCTTATATATTCGTTTAACTTTATAACAAAGTGATATTAAAACTTGGAATACGAAAGTGTTAAAAATACGTATATTTTATACATTCGTAGATATTTCCTTGAGTTCTAGTAGGAAGCAGTGACCAGTGGAGTTCAACCACGTCCGTTGTAGAGATATCAACTCACTCAAGACAATTGATGAACGGTTGCTCAAAATCGTGGATTGGTTGAAGTTAGACATTAACACCGTTGGATGTCGGCTCAATGGTCTATCGGTTAAGTGCTCCGGCACGATACTGGTAGGTCCTGGGTTCGAATCTCGTGAGGCGAGATCGTGGATGCGCACTGCTGAGGAGTCTCATAATAGGATGAAACGGCCATTCAATGCTTCAAGGTTTTCGATGGTGTTCTAGCTTCAATTGACTTATGATTTCAACTATGAAAATACTAAATTCTCCACAAAACCCCTGCTGATCCATTCATAGTTATATCAACACTCACAAGATGATTTGTATATTAAAATCTTTTTGTTTGTACGCATTTGAAATTCATTGTATAAATATTATTTACCTGTTACTTCAAATGATAAAGAAACAGCCATCAATGTATTGTGTAGTGTAAATCTCTCTTGTTTCTATGGTGATTTATCATCGTTTTTCCACTTATCATCAACTTACAATAGTCAACTTCTGTTAATTCACAATCATAATTACATTTATTGTATCATTCCGATTCCTTATCAGTTAAAAAGGATTTATCATATAACAATGAATAAATAATCCGAGACCGATAGGTCCTGGGTTCGAATCTCGTGAGGTGGGATCTTGGATGCGCACTGCTGAGGAGTCCCACAATAGGACGAAACGGCCTTAAAGCAGCGCTTTGAGGTTTTCCATCGTGATCTAGCTTTTAATTGACTCACGATCTCAACTATTGTAATCCATAGTTTTCAAAGTATTAATATTGATTAGATTAAAAAAAATTGTGGAAAAGGTTGATTTTCCTAAATAAATTGAATTCATTCACCTTGGATTAAATGAAGATCGATCATTTTTAATCCTGGTTTATCAGTTTACAGAATTATCTATTTCGGATTTTATAGAAACTGAACATAAAACAGAGATTACTTTCTGGAAAGTAGGTTATCACTGAAATTAACACATTTCCTTTTACCTTGAAATATTAATGGTTTATCAATTTAGGCAGACAATGAAATATTATTAGGTAATATAAGCAAAGATGGACAGTGGCTAGCAGTGGAATTCAGGACAAGGCGCTATTTGTTCCATTTCGGACTCGAAGGCTGGATTTACCTGCAACTGAGTTGATGTGTCACTCTCGGGCTCGAACCCAGTACGTTTCGCTTCAAACACCATCGCGTTATCCACTCAGCTATTGAGTCCTAATAGCCACTTGCTTGTGCAATGAGGTGAAGTTTGAATTCAACTAAGTATTCACTTAGTATTGTTTGTTTGAATCTTCCCATTGACTTTTAGGAGTGCAATTGATCAGTCTGTTATTGGCATATGTGCATTCTGTGCGTATTGCCCCGATATAGCCTTAATTTCACCTGACGAGTCCCAAATGGGACGAAACGCGCGTCAAACTGGATTCCACTGCTAGCCACTGTCCATCTATGTTTATAATGCTTGTGAATTAAGGCTATATTGAGGCAGTACGTACAGTATGCATATATACTAATAAGACGATCGATCAATTGCAGTCCTGAAAATCAATGGGAACATTCAAACAGACACTATCAAGTGAATTAATAGTTAATGTTTGAATAATATACAGTGGATCAAATTGATTTTCATAGTGTTACGTATGGTTATGACATGTTAAAATAAACATTAATTGACTCTGATCAGTATCAAGGGTAATAGTGCAATTATATATCATACAATCTCAGAGCATCGTAATACTAAGAAGTCAGTATGTGTTGAAATTTTGTTTCTATGTTTAAGTGTACATGAGGAATATTTCATTCACATATATTGCTACCAACTCTTATCTCCGTAAACATTCATAATCATTATAGGGTTGTGTGAATCGTCGAATTTTAATGAAATACCGAACAGGTTTAAGACAACCAACAAAACCTGAGAGTACTGGACAGCCGTTTCGTCTTAGTATGGGACTCCTCACCAGTTTGAATACACGAGCTCGCCAGCTGGAATAAAACGTATCACCTTTTATCTCTCACGTGAATACTTGAACTTTAAACTACTGAGCCAGTATCCAGAGATGCGCAAGTCTCATTTCAATTAGTCCACGATATTGCTTGGTCATATTCCTTTGTTTTAGGTAGTTAACTTCTTCCCACACGACACTTGAACTCTACTGGTCATGGCTTCTCAATAGAACCCCAGGAATTTCTTAAAGCTAGTTTCAAATGATAATTATCTGTAATGAGTTGTAGAGACTGTTAAATTTTTTGACATCTTAAATCCTTCTGGATATGATGAAGTTACTTACATAAGGTAATGGAATATAGTTGCATAGCTTCATGGATTGATTGAAGGCAGACTTGTATATCACAGGTCAGTGTTTAGAGGTTAAACGTTTACGTGTTGGATTTGATTCCTGATTACAAGTAATGGATGAGCACCGCTAAGTCGTCCCATACTAGTACGACAAAACCGTCCAATGCTCTCTGTTTTTAATACTTGCCTTGGTTAGGTCAGTTCGGGATATCAAATAATAATAACAGTATCGATGGTGATTGTTAATACTTTAACTCGATAATGTTTAGTTACTTTTCCAACGTTCTGGAATTTTATATTGTACATTATATTGATTAGTAATATTTATGGTTTACTCTTATTAAATTTATTTTGATCTTCGCTTCACCGTGATGATGCAAAGTCAGTTTCTAACCGACCTCATCCATGTATAATGTTCATTTAGACATTCTAGAGATTGTAAGCAGCTAATGAGAATTGGATAATATTTCGCTTAAGTCTTTGTTCTAGATCTCCTGAAGATGCTTCAGGTGACCATATATGTAAAATATAAATGATTATTTATATTCAATTACCAATCACTCCATCGCACAACCAAGTGGCTATCAGGACTCAGTAGCTGAGTAGATAACGCGATTGTGTTTGAAGCGAAAGGTACTGGGTTCGAGTCTCAGAGTGAACATCAACTCAGATGCAAGTACATCCAACTGACGAGTCTCAAAATAGGACGAAACGCGCATCAAACTGGATTCCACTGCTTACCACTATCCATCTTTGCTTAATTATATGTGAATTAAAGCTATATCGAAGCAATACACACAGAATGCACATATACCAATAAGATACTGACCAGTTGCAGTCCTAAACATCGATGTGAAGATTCAAACAAACAATACTAAATGAATTTAAACTTCACCCCATTTCACAAGCAAGTGGCTATCAGGACTCAGTGTCCAAGTGGATGGCATTTGAAGCGAATGGTACTAGGTTCAAGTCTCAAACTAAACATCAACTCTGAGATGCAGGTACATCCAACTGAGGAGTCTCAAAATGGGATTAAACGCGCCTTGTACTGGATTCCACTGCTAGCCACTATCCACCTTTCAATTACCAATACATTCATTACTACGAATATTGATCATTTTATTCATAAACTTAGACACTTTGCTATTCGATTTAGTTCCATTAGATGGGTACTATTGATAAATGTAGAACTAAGGATGAAACAATTAATCAGAACTCAATAAATTGGAATAGTTTTCTCGTTGGTAAAACTTTGCTTTAATATGAACAAATATACTACTTTTACAGAACATATACTTGAAAGTGATCATATAATCCCGTTACTATAGCTGTTAACTTTTTCTTCTTGTTTCAAATGTTGGTATTTTGTTTTCACCGATTAACTTGACGACAATAAATAAAATCAATCGATAATTAACCGTATTCACTTCCTGTTTGCCATTTTATATTCATATAATGTAATCTTTTTTCAATGAATGAATGAACAATAGATTGTCTTTTTTTATAATCTATTCTGCTTTGATTTGATACAGTTATGGTCAGTGACTAAAGTGTACTTTGGTTTCTACAATCTTTAAGTAATTACAATGTCATTGTTTATAATTCTTAGTATGTCGGGTAATACTTGAGCACTCGAACCCTAGAACCCTCCCGAATCGTAAAATCAGAAGACAGAAGATAATTAGAAGGAATGTTATTCCGAACAGTGTCAAATATAGTACAAAAATCTCATGAATTTATAGTTTTCTGGCTGAAAGTAAATCATCATTTCGGACAACCAATAGGAACATAGGGGGGCCTTCTTATTCATTCAATGGGGGAGCTACACGTCGACATTCTAGAATGTTCCTCTAGTGGTGATTGGATGGATTGGATGTCTTCGGCTCTTTCTGGGCTTCTTAAGGCTTCCTTGAGTTTGACAACGAGCTATCCTTACAGTCTATGAATGATAGTCTTATTAGGAATTTTCGTAAAGTTAGTAAACAACTTTATTTAAATTCTATCATTTGCATTACGATGATTCAGTATATTTTTGTATTTTTTTTGCTAGGGGAAATATTAACCAAGCAACTTCATCCACTCTTTTTTTCATTTAGCACTTAGATAAACAAGAGATTCAGATCAGAGTATATTACTTATGGATGAAGGGTTGTGCAAGATCATGGATCGATTGAAGTTAAGCATTACCATGGTTGGATGCTGGCTAACTTGTCTATAGGATAAGTGTTAATGCACGAAACTGAAAGTCTTATGTTCTAGTCCTTTGTGTGAGATCGTGAATGCGCACTGCTGAGGAGTCTCATACTAGGACCAAAAGACCATCCAATGCTTCAAGGTTTTGAATGGTAATCTAGCTTAGATTGACTCGTGAATTCAACTGTTAAAATTACTTATATCGATTGATTATTGAGTATACACATAGAAGCATGTTTTTTTCTCACCAATAACTTACCTATATATAAAAGATTTGATCACGCAAATCAAGATATATATATATATGCTTATTTGTTAGCCCAATCTCTCTCTTTATCTCTTCTATTAGGTTATAAATAAAAGGTGTGAACAGGCATAATGTTGACTTTATTATCAATGAAATATGCAGAAAATAAAACATGAAAGTAAGTGGACCGAAGAACAGACAGTTGAGTCTTTTCGTATATATATATGCAAGAAAACTACAGCAAAGTATAATATCATTATAAGATGGTGGTTGGAGGTGGTCAACAGGAAACCCTGGACCCGGGTTTCGTTCTACTTGGCACTCGTCAGCAAGGCGTACCTTTAATCTTGAGGGAACTGGTGCTGCCTGATGGATTCGATCCCTTGTCACTCTGCTTCACAGTCAGAGACGTTACCACTGCGTGTCAAGTCCTTCTTAGTGCTGATCGAATACTATCGATCAAGTTTCAATGTGGCCACTAGTCTAGGTGGCTCGAAACTGCGTGCACTATATATTGAGATAAGATGGTGGTTGGATGAGAAGTTAGTCGTCGAATTTCTTTCCCTTCAATTTTTCTGTCTCTTTTCTATCGTTATAATTATTGACATTATCTACTTGCTGGTTTTTGTCAACTTTGTTGATTTCTCATTTAAGAGATTATGATTGTCACAGTCAAGTTCACGAATTGATCTAAGCTAGACCATCACTGAAAACCTGGAAGCATTGGATGGTCAATCCATGTCAGCTGTGAGAAAGTTATCCAACTCAAACAATCAGTGAACGGTTGCACAAGACAATGAATCGATTGAAGTTAATAACTGACACCGTTTGATGCCGGCTCAGTGGTTTAAGTATTGACGTGTGAGACCAAAGGAGGTGAGTTCGGGTTTCAAATGCAAGATGGTGGATGTGCACTGCTGAGGAGTCCCATGCTAGGATGAAATTGCTGCCGAGAGCTTCCAGATTTTTAATGGTGGTCTAACTTAGATCGGCTCGTGATTTCAATTGTGAAAATACTACAATCTCCATAAATACTCTTACTAACATATTAGTTGTTTCACTTTATCCCATACTTTAGTTTTCTCTTGTAGCACCGAGTTTATGTAAGTGGGATAAAGCATAGTGTGTTGATAAAAGGGAAACTATATCGAATATACCTTTAATACTCATCAAACAATTACACTTGATCACTAAAAAAAATATGGTGGAATTCTTTAGTTGGTAAAGAGGTGTGATGAATTGGGCGTGTTCACATCTCACACCGGGATTATCGATACCTTCAAGCTTAGGTAAGTACTTTGCTAATGATTGCCAAATAGAGTAATTCTTTAGTTCATTATTTCTCTTTGATTAAGTCTGGGTACTCAACACTTAAAAGTGATAGGTGTAATTCAATGAAAGCTTATTCACTACTGATTTCATTTGGTGTAAAACCTTAGACTCATACTTTTAATAAAGTTCTGTGAATTATAAAGTCATGAATTGAAAAAAGGGTACTTGATGAAGTAAGGTGAAAAATACCTTAAAATAGTTCTTATTAAATATGAAGTCACAATCATAAGGGGTTTTGTGGAGATTTCAGTATTTTCCAAAGTTGAAATCATGAGTCAATTGAAACTAGACCACCACGGAAAACCTGGAAGCACTGGACGGCCCAATCGTCCTCCTCAGCAGTGCGCATCCACGATCCAGTACTCGCGAGATTCGAACCCAGGACCTACGAGTTTCGCACCAGAGCACTTAACAGATAGACCGCTGAGCCGAATCTCGCGAGTGCGGGATCGTGGATGCGCACTGTTGAGGAGTTCCATAATAGGACGAAACGGCCCTAAAGCAGTGCTTCCAGGTTTTCCATGGTGGTCTAGCTTCGATTGACTCATGATTTCAACTTTGAAAAATATGAAGTCACATTGATGATTGTGTTTGATATGATAAAATGAAGTCTTCTATATTATTTTCATGTTTCGGTGCAATTCGACCTAATGCTAACTGTTTCAAACTCTAAGGTATTGTTTAGTAAACTAGTGGGCTATAATGAAGTTTTAATTAAATGAACAGTTTCATATATTCGATCTTAGTATAAAGTGTTTGAGTTTTACTTATCCACTGAAAAGCTTGAATTCTAACTTGGTTTGGATGGTAGGGCGTTGTCACTAACTTTTATACTGAAACATGTAGTTCGAAACCGAATGTGCAAACGTGATTACATAATGAGTTAAATTAAAATTACTTATTTACAATGGGTCTATAATTAAAGTAGAAGTAATCTATTCAACACAGAACAATAATAATAGTAGTATATAATCAGTATTGTCAATGTCACTTTAAACCTTTATACAAACACCCCTCAAATCATTTAATGAGTATACATTTTCATAGGTTTCATAAGATCCATCAAAAAATCACACCTACGCTGTTTTAGACTAGGATATATAATGCTAGTGAGCATGTATTCTTTGAGCACTTCAGAAGTGCAGGATATATTGTTAACTGAGTGAATGATTAAAGACAAAACTCCAGGTTAACATTTAAGGGATCAACGGTTTTAGAAGTTGTTAACATATCATCAATGTTATTAAAATAATGAACAGTCCAAGTTAGATAACCACAAAAAGATAGAAAGGGTCGGATATGTATTTCGCCGTAGTATGAAACCTTTCAGCTGTGCACATCCACGACTTTATTGATGATCGGACCCAGGACCTTCATATCACAGTAGGCAGTTATTCGACATTCAGTCGTGTACATATCTAACTAAAACCAGATCACTTTCATTAGTTTGATCTAAACAATAAATGTCATTTAATAGTTGTATGCCTTACTTACTTACTTGCGCCTGTTTCTCCCAATGGAGCATAGGCTGCTGACCAGCATTCTCCAGCTCACTCCGTTCTGGACCTTCCTTTCTAGTTCTATTTAATTGTTAATCATTCTTCTCATGTCTGTCTCCATTTCTCTGCGTAATGTGTTCTTTGGTTTTCGTCTTTTCCTTTGGCCTTCAGGATTCCATGTAAGAGCTTGCCTTGTAATGTAGTCAGGCGCTTTCCTCAATATGTGGCCTATTCACTTCCAGTGCTTCTTCCTGATTTCTTCCTTCACTGAAATCTAGTTTGTTCTCTCCCACAGCAGCTTGTTACTGATAGTGTCTAGCCAACGGATCCGAAGTATCTTGCATAGACAACTGTTAATAAACACCAGTTGTATGTCTACATTCTTTATATTAAGAGTTATAGTTTCTATTGTTGTAACTCGAATATTCTGACATAAATACAATCTGGAGGCACTGGACCACCGTTTCGCCCTATTGTGAGGCTCTTCAGCAGTGCGCACCACGACCTCACCTCGCGAGATTCGAACCTAGGACCTAACAGCAACGCGCCAGAGCACTTAACAGATAGACTACTGAGCCGGCCATCATCCAACGGTGTTAATGTCTAACTTCAACCAATCCACGAAGTTGAGCAGCCATTCACCAATTATCTTCAGTGAGTTCCTATCTCACAACAGACCTGGTTTGAACTCCACTGGTCACTACTTCTCACTAGAACTCTTGGATTTACCTCTCGAAGTCAGTTACTAGTGAATAAATCTATCAAGTCTCATTAGATAAAGAATGTAATATAACTTCAACTATATTCAACCAAATATATCAGACCACAATCAATATCTTCATTAGAGTCAAAAATGAATTACCATTCAAATAAATGATTTATTCATGAAAGTGATTTAGTATATAAATGACCTATATTACTATTGATTCATTAAATGAGTCCATTGTTTTAATATACAACAATAATAATCATTTAGTCAGATTAGAATGAGTAGATGTAATCGTTTTCTTATCAAAAATTACATTCTTTTCAGGTTATATTAGCTCAACATACCCAGATACAAAAATATATATATATATATATATATATATATATATATATATATATATAAGTTACTTAATTAAAGTTGAAAGTATTGTGTATATTAGTGTCCTTAAACAGCTAAATATATTACAATTTAATAATTGTACTATAAAACCGTTCACCAATTGTCTTCAGTGAGTTATTATCTCATAACAAACATGGTTGAACTCCACTGGTCACTGTTTCTCACTAGAACTTTAGGACATATATCTTGAGGAGTCCCATAAGACGACGAAACGGCCATCTAGTGCTTTCAGGTTGTCTATGGTGATCTAGATTCAATTGAATCATGATTTCGCGAACTGCAGAGGAGTCCCACAATAGGACGATTAGGCCGTTCAGTGCTTCCAGCTTTTTCCATAGTGGTCTAGCTTCAATTGACTCATGATCTCAACTCTATAATGTTACTAAAATCTCCACAAAACCCCTTCTGATATTGCAATTTAATAACTGTACTGTAAGTTAAATTATGATCTTGGTAAGTGAATTTATGAGTTAAATAAAGCTAGACTAGCATTGGAAATCTGGAAGATTTAGATAGCTATCTCATCCTCATATGGGACTCCTGAGAACTGAGCATCCACTGTCACACATTCAACAATCCAACCAAACAACTTCAGTTTCTCACATGAACGTTTAACATATAGATTGCTGAACCGACAAACAACAGTGTTAATATCTAAATTCAATAGATTCATAATCTTGCGCAAACCTTATGTGATCGAATTGGCAAACTATCACATTCAGCATATGCTAACATTATACATTTAAAACGATTCAGACACTCCGGTTGTTGACAATGCTTAAAATGCACTTTGTAACTCTTCTGTCAACAGATATATCAATCGAAGGATATGAACAAATCGATTGACACTAGTTTAATGATATTTTTCAAGACAAACATTATTTTAAATCAATCCGCATCACATTCCGAATTAATATGTCATGCTAGCAATGAAACATAGAGTGAGATTCTATCTAATGTTGTTTGAATGTTTGTAAGCAATTCAAAGTATAATCAAGCTTCATTCTAAAAGTGGTGTCCACTTACATCTGCTTTTCCATTGTAATCAGTCAGTGATTTAGAGAAAGAATTCATTTTGAAATACGAAATGATTAGGTATTGCGTTATAAGAAGTCAATGAATGGAAGGTTTCATGTTTAATGGCATTTGATTAACAAGTTAGTCAAATAGTTGAACTCATGAGTTGATGTAAGCTGGACCACTATTCAAAAAGTGGAAGTACTGGATGGTCGTTTCATTCTAGTTTGAGACTTGTCAGTGGTGCGCATGCACTATCCCGCAAGTAGGACTCGAATGCGGCAACTTCAGTCTCACGCGCGAACACTTAACCTCTAGAACACTGAACTGACATGCAACAGTGTTAATATCTATTTTAATTACTACAATCTCCACAGACCCCTATTCTAATCAAAATTATGATCTTGCTACATAACTGATTGGATCGAAGTGAAAATTATAGGTCATTAAAAGCCGAATCAAAAAAAATAATAGTACGGTGTTTTACTAATTATGAAACATGTAATGTACTTTATTGTTATTTTTTTGGTATGTTGATTTGTAAATTTGGACTGTTAAGACATACCTGTTATGTATTTAGCTCATACGGTTATCGCGAATACAATTGCCAATTTAGATACACTGACTTATACAACCAAACTAATGACGCCTACACCTGTACGAGCAGCTTATAGTTCCGATTGATCCTTTTACCGCCTAACCCTACCTGTTAAGTTCAGAACACCAATCTCAGCCTCCACGATACAAATTACATATTTCAAACATATTCGGTTTATATACAAGTCGAAAAAACCACACTACATCATAGAATAGGAAATAACATTTGTACAAGATCAAACCCAAAAGTGGCTGTGATTATGAGAAACTGTGAATAATAGAATGAGAATAACTTGAGAATAGTAAATCATAAAATAGTAACCAATGGGTCAAATAAAAGCTTATAATGAAAGGAATATAAATATACATATACTTACTTACTTACGCCCGTTACTCCTAACGGAGCATAGGCCGCCGACCAGCATTCTCCAACCCACTCTGTCCTGGGCCTTCCTTTCTAGTTCTATCCAATTTTTGTTCATTCTTCTCATGTTTGTATCCATTTCTCAGCGTAATGTGTTCTTTCGTCTTCCTTTATTCCTTTGACCTTTAGGATTCCATGTGAGGGCTTACCTTATGATGCAGTTGGGTGATTTCCTCAATGTGTTTCCTATCTACTTTCAGCGCTTCTTCAAAATTTTTTCATCCACTGAATTGTGATTTTTTCTCTCTCACAGTAGAACGTTGCTGATAGTGTCTGACCAACGGATCCGAGGTACAGGTGGAGTTAATTCCTAGCGGTTACTATTCATTTATTCTCATCCAGATATAATATTACCAACTTAAGATTTTAAGCAAAGATAGATAGTGGCTAGCAGTGGAATCTAGGACAAGGAATGTTTCGTCCCATTTGGAACTCGTCATCTGGATGTACCTGCATCTCAGAGTTGATGTTCACTCTGGGACTGACCAGTTGAAGTCCTAAAAACATCAATGGGAAGATTCAAACAAACAGTACTAAATGAATTAAGATATCATATATACGACATCATATGTATTCGACACAACACATATAATGAAATATCTTTGCAATTCAAAGTTTTTTTGTAGTTGAAATCATGAGTCAATTGAAGCTAGACTACTATAGAAAATCTGCAAGCACTGAATGGCCGTTTCTTCCTATTATGGGACTTCTCAGCAGTGCGCATCCACGATCCCGCCTCGCGAGCGAGATTCGAACTCAAGACCTACCAGTCTCGAGCCAGATCACTTAACCAATAGACCAACGGTGTTAATGTCTAACTTCAACCAATCCACGAAGTTTGAGCAACCGTTCACCAATTGTCTTCAGTGAGTTCATATCTTTATAGCAGACTTGGTTGAACTCCACTGGTCACTGCTTCCCACTAGAACTCTTTGACATATATCTTGAAGTCAGTCACTAGTAATTCTAATTCAAGGTTTGTTTAAATAAGACTAACGGTTCATGGTTTCGTAAGACTCCTTCTATTTTTCAATCATATCAATCGATTACCCTATGATATAGGGTTAGTATAAATCATTCAATCAATCTATCAAATATTACATATTGAAATCATACTGATCGAGAAAAAAACGCAAACAGTCAAAACTATGCGAAATAAATCAAGAACAAAATCAATACAAGTATTCTATAAGTATAAAATATAATTTCTATGCAATTACATACAATAATAGACATGACATAAGAACAAGAACAACGACAGCAACAACAACAACAACAACCATAACAACAACTATTCTTTATAAAGGTCAATGATGTGAATTGTATATGATGGTATGGTTTAGAAAGTAATTGTGTACATGTATATGAGTTTCGGTGATAAGGTTTTTTAGGCTTTGTAAGCTTTAATAAGAAGAATATACATTGACATTTTATTTGAAAATAAACTGATATGAAGGTTGATTAAAATTATATATATCATTAGAAATACAGTTCGCAGGTATCCTTGGATCTCGTACTAATTAGTAATTGGTTCATGATCTCAACTATTAAAAGTACTATAATATCTACAGAAGCCCCTTCTGTTGATAATCAACATATGCTCACTAGGAATTGACTCCATGAGGTATTTCCTGTAGTTCTAGTGAGAAACAGTGACCAGTGGAGTTCAACCAGGTCTGTTGGGAGATAGTAACTCTTTGAAGACATTGGTGGATGTGTCGCTCAATCTCGTTGATCGGTTGAAGTTAGACATTTACACCGTTGGATGCCGGCTCAGTGGTCTAGTGGTTAAGCGCTCACGCAAGAGACTGATAGGTGCTGGGTTCGAATCTCGCGAGGTGGGTTCGTGGATGTACACTGCTGAGGAGTCCCATAATACGACGAGACGGCTTCAAAGCAGTACTCCCAGGTTTTCTATGGTGGTCTAGCTTCAATTGATTCATGATCTCAACTATTAAAATTAATATCCACCAAACCCCTTCTGATAATAATTAGCAATCATTGGGAATTTTAAAAGACCTAATGATCCACGTGAAATTTGTATCTATATCACCTGATGTCAAAATCAGAAACGTTACTACTGAATCTGTTTGGCATCTACTAGCTTCCTGTAGGGTTGAGATGTCTAAATTGTTTGGTTAATGAGTGGTTACCTACCTTATGATGTTTGTTGTTCAATAACCGAACGGAGACTTTTGGTCAAATGTTTTTACCATACTGATTTTATCTATCGTCATAATAAATATTTATGTTCACTTACGTTCACTTACTTTGATTACGCCCGTTACCCCTCGTGAAGGAACATGGACCGTACACCAGTTTTCTCCAACCAACTCTGTCCTGGACAATTACTTCTACTTGTTTCCGGTTCCTATTCATCCTTTTCATGTTTGCTTCTAATTCCCGAGACAATTCATTCCTTGGTCTTCCACGTTTCAATTTACCTTTAGGATTTCAAGTTAGCGCTCACCTCGTGATGCAGTTTGTTGATTTACGTAATGTATATCCTATCCATCTCCATCATCTTTTCTTAACTTCCTCTTGATCGGGAACCTGGTTTGTGCTCTCCCACAGTAGGCTAATGCTGATGGTATCCGGTCGATGGACATTGAGTATCTCGCATAGACAGCTGTTTATAAATAGTTGTACTCCTTTGGTAATGGTTGTGGTGGTTCTCAAAGTTTCAGCTCTGTACAGTAGAACTGTCCTGAAGTTCTTATTGAAGACTCTGAATTCGATGTTGCCTGAAAGTTGTTTTGAATTCCATATATTCTTCAACTGTAGGAATGCTGTCCTTGCTTTGCCACTCCTTGCATTTACATCTGTATCAGATCCTCCTTGTTCATCAATGATGCTTCCCAGGTACGTGAAAGTTTCCATCTCTTTCGGAGTTTCACGATCAAATGTGATTAGTGTGGTGTTCTCTGTATTTTATTTCACTTGTGTATGTTGAGGCTTACTTATGCAGAGTCTGTTGCTACACTGGTTGTCTTGAACTTCATTTGTTGGTGTGTATGGATAATAAGGGCTAGGTCATCTGCGAGGTCCAAATCGTCTAGTTGCATTCAAACTGTCCATTGTACTCCGTGCTTACTCTCAATTGTGAAGGTCTTCATAATCCAGTCGACCACTAGAAGAAAGCGAAAAGATGAGAGCTGCCAGTCTTGTCTGACCCTGGTCCTCACTTGGAATGCATCTATCAGCTGTCCTTCACGCACGAGTTTGCGGTATAAGCCATCGTATGAATTCTTCATGATGTTGACAATCTTCTCAGGTACTCCATAGTGTCGAAGAAGGTTCCATAAGGTTTTGCTATCCACAATGTCAAATGCTTTCTCATAGCCAAGGAATTTGATGTATAGTGACGAGTTCCATTCGCCTGATTGCTCAACAATAATCTATGGTGTTCACTTACTTATTTAAAATTAAATTGAAATTTATGGCTTATTTTGTCCCCGTAGATACTGTTTATTTGAAAAAAATACCTTATTACCATCACACAGTTTTACAGTCAGACTCAAAGCATGTTGACACATCAAGCTTTTGGTTAACTGATTATTATATAGCACCAATTATACACAAATTTGAGCATCTTGTGACATAGTAAAGTTCATCTAACAGTTTCGAGCTTCTTAACATCAGTTAAGA
The DNA here is from genome assembly GCF_000237925.1 of Schistosoma mansoni. NCBI lineage: Eukaryota > Metazoa > Platyhelminthes > Trematoda > Strigeidida > Schistosomatidae > Schistosoma > Schistosoma mansoni. Next base: position 66,916 of record NC_031502.1, on the reverse strand, counting down.
GTAATAAGGTAGCTTTATGAATCAATTCCTACTAAAAGACGGATATAAATTATATACTTGAAGAAAAATTAAATATGAGGATGATTATTAGGTTAGTGCTAAGAGAACTTTATGAAGTGTTTATTACATATACCTTGGGTAATATGTTCAGTGTCATATAAAGAAAAGTAAGTTATCTATTTGATATGGTTTCAGGAGGAATTTCTAATTGGAAGTGTCATGAAATTCACAGTTGAATAATACATAATGGCTGTACAGTATCTCCTCAGTTTTAAACATTTTATTTGACGCTAGTCTTGTAGGATTAAAACAAATACTAGCAGCAATCGTGTTTCAATCCTTATTTTGTTTTTGTTTTTTTAATCAAAAGCATGCGGAATTATGGATGCGCACTGCTCAATAGTCCCATACTAACATGAAACGACCGTCTGGTGCTTCCAGATTTTCAATGATAGTTTAGCTTAGATCGACTAGTAATTTTATCTGTTAAAATACTACAATCCCCACAAGTTCCTATGCTGAAAAAAATCTGTATTAAACAAATATAAATTGAGGAAATCACCAAACTGCATCAAGAGGCAAGCCCTAACTTGGAATCCGGAAAGGAAGCAGAAAAGAGGAGGGTCAAAGCACACGTTACGCCGGGAAATAGAAGCAGATATGAAAAGGATGAATAACAACTGGAAAGAATTGCCCAGGACAGGGTTGTATGAAGACTGCTGGTGTGCGGCCTGTGCTCCTCCACGAGGGGTAACAAGCGTAAGTAAGTAACTAAATTGTAAAAAGTAAAACCTCTTTAAGTCATTGATTGTTTAGAAAAGAATTGTCAAACATTTCTGATAGAAGCGATTATAACAACCAAATTAACAGAACAATAGTCATAGGAAATTTTTCCTTCGACATCTGAGTAATGTTCATTCTTTTCGATACATATTGTCAGTAACCACGATGTCTCTGTTTGAGCTTTTTTGTAACTTGTACAGTGAAAGGTTGTAAACTTTTCATATAAGCGTACCTGAATAGCTGATGCAATTAATTGACATAATGATCTGTTAAAACAAACATAAGAGCGGATAACTTGTTGAAATATCTAGATTCCAGGAGCAAGTAGCCCAGATATTCAAGCAGGCCACCTTGTTGTTAGGGTATGTGAGAGAGGAATATAAGGAACAGAGATAAATAGGCTTGTAGATAGATTTAACTCTCTTTGCTTTTTTCTGGTTAGCGTTTTTTTAACTAGTTGGTTTTCTACAGGATGGGGTCGCCAACCCCATGCTCAACCCTCCTCCTTTACCCGGGCTTGGGACCGGCATTAGCCCCCGGAGGAGCTACAAGCGGAGTTGTTAGGGTATGTGCACAACAGTTTATCAGATGACATTGAGATATTGGAAGTAAAGTGACTATTTTGAAACTTATTTGAAATATCAACATTATTTGAAATGTACTTCAAAGACAGTTGACTGTTTTTATGGACTAGGACGATAAATATAAAATAGATCATTTAACAATTCGATCTTTGATTTTTATCATTGTATATATTGAGCCAATCAATGCTAGACTATCATTGAAAACCTGAAAGCATTGGAGGAGTCCCATACTAAGACAAAACGTCTATCTAATGCTTCCAGGTTCTCAATGGTGGTCAAAAATTGATCGGTATATGATCTCAATTAAAACTCAACAACCTCCACAACCCTAACTGACATTGTATATATCTTATATTTAAGTTAGTTGTTTATCTGTTCTGTCATAGTTGAGATCATGAGTCAATTGAAGCTAGAACACCATGGAAAACCTGGAAGCACTTCTTTAAGGCCGTTTCTTCTTATTGTGGGACTCCTCAACAGTGAGCATCTACGATCTCGCCTCGCGAGATTCGAACCCAGGACCTATCAGTCTCGCGCCAGAGCATTTAACCGATAGACCACTGAGCCTGAATCCGATGGTGTTAATGTCCGAACATTGTCATTAATTTTTAGGAACTTCACCATCATTTCATTTGATTTAAGAAATCACTTTTCATTATAAAACATTTTGGAAGCAACATATCTGAAACTGTTAACTTACAATTATTGTCACTTCAGATTATTTATAAGAAACAAGGAATTCTACATTTTTGAATTCTTCAATGTTACATAATGTAAATTGTTAAGTAAATGAAAGCCTTACTATTCGAATAGGAGCCTTTAGTTCCATAAGAATAGTATAAGCTACAATTCAACAAGGATAAAGCTAATGATTTACTTTGAGATAGATTCCCTATAATAGTGAAGAGGACTATTAATGTAAATTACCTCTGTGTGTTGTTTACTATCCCAACTATGGTAATTTCTTAACTAAATGATAAGCTACGTGGTTTTGATACATCTATATGTACTTACGAATTCAGTTGGTAATGCAGAGAAAGCTATATTAGGTGTACAGCTAAACAAGTGACTCAGAGAGTTCGTGAACGCTTCTCTTCATGGCTGGGAAACGGTATGACAAAACAATTAAAGACTAACCAGTTGCAGTCCTAACACATCGATGGGAAGATTCAAACAAACAATACTAAGTGAATTTCAACTTCACCCCATTTCACAAGCAAGTGACTATCACGACTCAGTGGCCGAGTGGATAACGCGATGGCGTTTGAAGCGAGGGTACTGGGTTGGAGTCCCAGAGTGAACATCAACTGTGAGATGCAGGTACATCCAGCCGACGAGTTCCAAATAAAACAAAACACGCGTCAAACTGGATTCCACTGCTAGCTACTATCCATCTTTGCTTACCATGCTTGTGAATTAAGGCTATATCGAGGCAATACGCACAGTATGCATATATGCCAATTAGAGACTGACCAGTTACAGTCTTGAAAAATCGATGGGAAGATTCAAACAAACAATACTAAGTGAATATATAGTTCCGTTTGATCACAACTGATCGATAGTGGTCATGTACTAGATAGAAATAGATCATTTAAAGTTTTTAATCGTGTGCTTACTCCCTTTCCTTATGGGATCCGATCTCATACCTTACATTTTACAAGAAGCCATAAGGATTTGATCTAACAATCCGAGTCTTTGTATTCATAAAGTATTCGTCACACCCCTATCTCTTCCTTGATTAAACTGACCTTAACAAACGATCTTACCTAATAATGTTTTGCATACTCTTTGTCCTTTTATTTTTCTTCACCAATTATTTTCTCTCTCAAATTATTTAAACGCTTCTTATTACGTAACTAATAATTTTCTTGATGAATATCATTTCAATGTCTATTTTTCCAAGTCGTTGACCTACTTCCTATTATGAAACATTGATTCAAGCATTATTATTAAAAATGGATGGAATCCTGGACGAGTGTTTCATCCTGTCTGAAACTCGTAAGTTGGACGTACCTGCATCCTACAGTTGATGTTCATTACCGTAATATAGAAGCAATTCGTACAGGATCAATTGAAGTCCTAAACATCAATGAGAAGATTCAAACAAACAATTCAAAATTATCAGAAGGGGTTTTGTGGAGATTTCAGTATTTTCATAGTTGAAATCATGAGTCATTTGAAGCTAGAACACCATGGAAAACCTGGAAGCACTGGACGGCCAAATCGCCCTATTGTGGGACTCATCAGCAGTGCGCACCCACGATCCCGCACTCGCGAGATTCGAACCCAGGACCTACCAGTCTCGCGCCAAAACACTTAACCGATAGACCACTGAATTGATTCAAGCATTTGTTATTTTTATCATAACCAATGTACTTGTCTCTACATGATCAATTTGTACTATTAACTTATTATGGTTATTTATTTCATCCATTCTACTTATCCATTGACTCATAAAATGCCCTGATTAGACTAGTATTTCCATATATGCATATAATTATTCTTGTATATTAGAGTAAAGCTTAATAAAGATCTAATTAGAAACAATATATGAGAGTTCTTATTACCTTTGTAGTTGACCTATTGTTTTCATATATAACATTTTAGCACATATATGTTTATGGTCAGATTGTTCGAAATGTGTTGTACTAATATATACATATGCGATATGTATATTTCGATAGCAATCATTCATACTAATTGCAGTCAGATTAAGGGCCATTAAAAAGTTTCATCAGTCCTGATGGTCTGGTGTTTGAAGAAATCTCATCATGAATTCAGAATGCTCGATCGGCGTTTGCCAATTTGAATCAATCGTGGAGTATGCAGGACATATTTATCAAATCAAGGACCAGTATACTATGCTGCAGTTTGCTGTATATATCATATAGTACTGATAATTCTTATCTTCTCATTGTATTATCCAAATAAAACCGTTGTCAAGTCATATGTTCTAGTTTTTACTGGAAATAAATGTCCGAAACTTAACCAAAATCATAATAATCAGAAGAATAGAGATACAAAGTGTATGAATAAACATAATTAAAATACTTAGTATTGTTTGTTTGTATCTTCCCATTGATGTCTAGAACTGCAACTGGTCAGTCTCTTATTGGCCATATGTGCGTATTGTGTATATTACCTCGATATAGCCTTAATTCACAAGTGTTATAAGCAAAGGTGACCAGTTGTAGTCCTAAACATCAATGGGAAGATACAGACAAAACTAGGTAAATTTCAACTTCACCCCATTGCACAAGCAAGTGGCTATCAGGACTCAGTAGCTGAGTGGATAACGCGATGGCGTTTGAAGCGAAAGGTACTGGGTTGAAGTCCCAGAGTGAACATGAACTCTGAGATGCCGGTACATCCAGCTGACGAGTCCCAGATAGGAGGAAACGCGCGAAACTGGATTCCACTACTAGCCACTATTCAGCTTTACTTATAATTAAAATAAATGTGTATCTATGGATTGCGAAAGAATAATTAAGAGGTTATTGTAAAGGTGATAAAAAATTGATCAGTGATTGGGTGTTACATTCAAATTTATTTATTTATTTATTTAAACACATAAATATTGGTACAAGGAAGCACCAGATAAATATGCGCCACACAAATCTCATTCGATTTGTGTGAGGGCTGTGATACTACCCAGGTGCCCAAACCGAAACAGGTGGTTTTCTTACAAGGACACACCCGAAGCCTTTGACCTGAAGATTTGATCCACAAGGCAGTGGAGCATCGTGAGGAGATGCAGTCACATGGTAGCTAGTGACTAACGATTGATTCATACGCCATTTGTTCCTTAAGGATACTGGAGCCCATGTACACCATTGGTTTGGAATCAGGGTTTTCCAACTCACCTAGGTGGACTATCCGCGTCCACCAACCCGGTTAAATCGCCGGACATTCGCTTTTCATCCTCCCACATTCGTAAACAACACCCCCACAACGAGAAGTCAGTGAGTAGGACTTGTGTTGCAGAGGCTATACACGCGTGGCCATGTGAGAGCATTTTATCAACAGAAAAAATAAACTCCAGTCTTATTCCATTTTGCAGAGGTGATCGTTGTCAAATGTTTCGAAGTATTCAAAATAATGTGCTAACTAAGAATTCCTGAAATAATGAAACTTAAGACTGATGGAACTAGACTAACGTAAATGGGCGCATTTTATTTGGAATTCGTAATCAGTGAGCAATCAAGTACAAAGAAATCATTAGTTCATACAAATACCACACCTGAGTGTACAGAAGGTAAGTGTGATCAGCCTTTACCTGCCATAGTGATTTGATATATGTTTACTAATCTTTGTTAATTTTAACCTTTCTTTTCCAACTATGTCCTCGACCTTTATATTATTTTATTATCCTTTCGTCTTTGGATATTCATCACTTACATAATTTGATTCATGTCTACATATTTGTTTATTTTATCATGCTGAACGACTATCCAATCAATCATTCATTTCACTACACTTACATAACTTCTTAATTATTAGTTCCTACAACATATAAATACACATTGATCTTGACTATGTTTATTCATACACTTCGTATCCTGTGTTCGGATCCCGCTAGGCGGATCGTGGATGTGCACTGCTGAGGAGTCCCATAATAGGACGAAACGGCCTTAAAGCAGTGCTTCCAGGTTTTCTATGGTTGTCTAGCATCAATTGACTCATGATTTCAATTATATAAAATCATATTTATATTAATAATTGTGATTTTATGTTATATGTAGCTGGTTATAAATCGTGAAATAGACTGATGAGTTCATTTTATTTTACAAACCTTGTACTTCTCTCTCTGTGTTTAAAGTTCACTCATTGTAAGTATACTCTAACTAGAATTCAATCAACAAAACTTATTTGAAGTAGGCAAAACCATAGACATTTACTCAAGTAAAATATATTATGAAACTGGTAAGAATGAAAAAAAAACTGTTTGAGCTTAAAACAAATACTTCAGTTCTATATTTATTGTTATATAATGAACGAGAACATAATTGAAGACAATCATATTGTAGTGTGGGTTACTACTATCCACATAAGTAGTATATAGTGATGGTCGGGCATTGAATGTATTTTAGTAGAAGATCGATAAGGAGTGAACGGGAGCGGCATGCGATTGGTACGAAAATGCCTGAACAATTATAATCGGAGATTATGGACGGATATTTACAGAAGAAACAGTCAAATTGAGACAATTGATTGTTAGTTTACAAATTAACTGTTTACTCGATGGTTCTCATATTTTATTCACATATTCTGTAATGTTTTGCTAAAATACCTTCGATTGTCCCCACTTGTGTTCTCGTTCACTACAATATCTACTTCAATACAAAGTTACAGGACATTTTAGTAAACTCTGAAAATCATATAGTAAATAATTCATTTACAAAATATCTATCAATTATTTTGATAGAGTTTTGTTCTCTGAGTTGAATGGTTTCGTCGTGAAGCTTTTATCCTCCTTCAGGTAGAAGTTTATGCTTATGTTTATCGTTCAGAAGGACGACGAAAGTTCCACGACTAAACCATCCAGCTCAAAGAACAAAACTCCATTAAAATCATCCACCTGAACTACAAATCTTCTCCATCATCTATCAATTATTTCAGACTTGTTGTTGTCTCTTCATTTCCATGTCAATCATTCTATGTTCCTATTCTCTTCTTTTTTTTTCTTCAATCTTCTCAACCTTCTACCATTAGACATTCTTACTTTCAATAAGTGTAATATACTACTTATATCTATCAATATTAGTAGCACATACCACAATAAATTAATCAATATTATTTTACTTTTATAATGAATTTTTGAGAAATTCATATTTCAGGAATGTTAATACACCATCATATGATGTTGAAGATAAAAAGAAATTTCAGCGCTTTGTAAATTGTACAAAAATCAATATAAAATACCTTTTTTTTTTATTTTATCTGTGAAGAAAAATCGTAATCATTTAATCACTGTAATTAATCAGTTTATTATTGGCATATATTGGATACTGTGTGTGTATTGCCTTGATATAGCTTTAATTCATAAGCATTATAAGCAAAGATGGATAGTGATTAGCAGTGGAATTCAGGATGAACGTTTCATCCTATTCGGAAATCATCAGTTGTATGTACCTTCATCTTGGAGTTAACATATACAAAATGAATTAAAACTTCACCCGATTGTAAAACCCAGCGTCTATCAGGACTCGATAGCTAAGTAGATAAACTGATGGCGCTTGAAGCGAACGAAATTGGGTTCTTATCCCGGTTTTAACATCAGCAGGTACATCCAACTGACGAGTTCTAAATAGGACGAAACGTGCATCCTGGATTCCATTGACAGCCACTATCCATCTTTCTTAACAATAATAATAATACTCGGATATTGTGATAAGAAGACAAATTTGATTCAATATCCAGCATCGTGTGATTCATATCTTTTTACCCCATTTTCTAATTTCTTCCTCACGATACTACTTGTTGGAATTGGTGATAGACTAAGTTGGAGCGGTGAATAGTTTTTTGGTTTTTGTCATTTCTTTTGTTTTATTGAGTCTGAATTAAGAAGAAGTGTAACTTCTCTGCTATTACAATAATCTGCAACACAGCAAAATTTAGCCAATATTTACCACATAATTCAAATGACATAATCAAATTTTGTCGACGTTGATTAAGCCTTTGAATACTTAATTCATTTTCAAGGAGTTATTGAGGGCTTGAAATAAAGAGGCAGTTGTTTGAATAACTTCCATCACTGTCTTGACCTTGAGGAAGTTACATGATCAATATTGACATGATCTCAATTAAAAACTCAACAATCTCTACAACTCTGCAGTGATGATTATTATGTGCTCACTAGTGACTAGATTAGAGAGGTTATTCTCGGAGTTCTAGTGAGAAGCCGTGATCAGTCGAGTTAGTCAATGTCAGGTGTGAGGCAGTTACTCACTGAAGACAATGGGAGATGGCTGTGCAATATCGTTGATTGGTCGAAATCAAACATAAACACCGTTGGATGTCGGTTCAGTGTTCTAGAAGTTAAGCATTCGCACGTGAAACTAAAGGTGGTGGGTCTGATTCCCGTGTGCGGGTTCGTGAGTGTCCACTTCTCGAGAGTCCCACACTAGGTTGAGATGGGCATCTAATGCTTACAGGTTTTCAATGGTGGTTCAATATATTATCAATTCATGGTCTCAATTGAAACTCAACAATCTCCTAAACCCAATACTGATAATTTGAAATAGATACCAGTAATTCGCAAGTTAATCATTAATAAACCGATTTTTAACTTTAAATGTTATTTGAAATTCTTCAGTACGCTAATAATATTGAAACATTATAACGGTCTGTTTATACGTTTTCTACGTTTATAAATTCATTGTTTACTGAGCAGTGCGCATCCACGATTCCACGTTGGGACTCGAACCCATCACCTTCAGTGTCACAGGCGAACACTTAACCTCTAGACCACTGAACCAACATCTAATGGTATTAATGTTTAACTTCAACCAATCCACGAAATTGCTACATCATCTTCTATTGTTTGCGGTAGATACTTGTCTCTACTCGATACTGATTAAGTTTTATTTAGCAGTTATAATTCTGTTTAATTATTCATTTGTTCAGCAGCCTAACAGAAATAAATAGTTCAAAATATCTGTAGATATTAACTTCGATTGACAACATGATAAAAGACGTTAATATATGATGTTTATTATTTACTGAAGTACAAAACGTTCGGCATATGCTAGCTGGACAAATATTTATTTTCAGAGTTGAAATCATGAGTCAATTGAAGCTAGACCATCATGGAAAACCTGGAAGCATTGGACGGCCGTTTCGTCCCCTTATGAGACTCCTCAGCAGTGCGCACCCACGATCCCACACTCGCGAGATTCGAACCCAGGACCAACCAGTCTCGCGCCAGAGCACTTAACCGATAGACCACGGAGCCGGCTGAGGAGTCTCATAATAGGTCAATTTGACCATCCAGCGCTTCCAGGTTTTTCATGGTGGTCTAGCTTCAATTGACTCATGATTTCAACTATGAAAATACTGAAATCTCCACAAAACCCCTTCTGAAATATTTATTTATTTATTTAAACACATAAATATTGGAACAAAGGGCCACCAGAGATATATGCTCCACAAAAATCTCATTTGATTTGTGTGAGGGCTGTGATACTGCCCGGGTGCCCAAACCGAAGCAGGTGATTTTCTTAGGGGACCACAACCGGAGCCTTTGATCTGAAGGTTTGATTCACAAGGCGGTGGAGCATCGTGAGAAGATGCAGTCCCATGGTAGTCGGTGACCAATGATTGATTCATACTACATTTGTTCCCTCAGGATACTGAAGCCCATGTACACCATTGGTTTGGAATCAGGGTTTTTCAACTCACCTAGGTGGACTATCCGTGTCCACTAACATTCACTTTTCGTCCTCTCAATTTCATAAACACCTGTAATGCCATGACAAGGCAGTGAGTAGGACTTCCCTAACGATTATTATTGAAACATTACGAAACTTCAATTATTTATCTACCCAGTAAATATGTATACCATTTATTATTGGTTTATTCGTGTAATCAAATAAGAACTGTATTTGACCTTAATGTAACCTTAATAAGTGTATATAATTGACTTATTATTTAAAAACTTCTTACATGATTTAAAAAAAAACAAAGGTAATATGGTGAAACATGCCAATGATGAATAATTATAACCCTATTTTTTATTAGTTAATCTATAAATATTGATAAAGTCATTTTATGTACTGTTCATATTGGTTTAATATTTGAAGAGCTATTTCCTGTGAATAGGTTTATATTTAGCTTAGCATTATCTGAAAGAAATCGTTCAATTGATGATATTGAAAATGTATTTTTAATGTCCTGTAATAGATAAGTTATGAAGAGTTGCTAGATGATTTAAAACTTTTTGAGTTCTAATGATTTTGAAGATATACACTGTTGAACAATCTTGAACAAAGACAAAATGTCTTATATAGTTGAGATCATGAGATAATTGAAGTATGACCACCATGGAAAACCTGGAAACAGTGGACAGCCAAGTCGTCCTATTGTTGGACTCCTCAGCAATGCGCATCCACGAAACCCGCACTCGCGAGATTCGAACCGAGGACCTACCAGTCTTGAACGCGAGTGCCTAACCATTAGACCACTGAGCCGGCATCCAACAGTGTTAATGTCTAACTTCAAACGATTCACGAAGTTGAGCAACTATTCACCATTGTCTTCAGTGAGTTGATATCTCATAACAGCCTGATTGAACTCCATTGGTCACTTTTTCTCACTAGAACTCCAGGAAATACCTCTTGAAGCCAGTCACTAGTAAGCATATATGTTGATTAATATCAAAAGGGGTTTTGTGGATATAATATTAATTTCAATAGTTGAGATCATGAACCAATTGAAGCTAGACCACCATGGAAAACCTTGAATCATTGGACAGCTATTTCTTCCTATTGTAGTACTCCTCAGCAGTGCGTCTTTATGGTTGTTGAAGATAGTCTAAAATTTCTTATAATCTTGATCTTTTAAATTCATAAGATTAGACTTTTCACATCTAAATATCTATTAATTTCAATGGTAATGTTTCGAAACTTTCCTTCATGTCTCTATTCTTCTAATGTTCTTTCATGTTTAAAAAAGACCATCTTAAAAGTGATTAACTCTTTTTTTTAATATCAGAAGAGGCTTTATGGATATTATAGTAATTTTAATAGTTGAGATCATGAAACAATTGAATCTAGACCACCATGGAAAACCTGGAAGCACCGGACGGCCGAATCGTCTTATTTCGGGACAACTCAGCAGTGCTCATTCACGATCCTGCCTCTCGATATTCAAACCCAGGATCTATCAGTCTCGCGCGCGAGCACTACACCTGTAGTACACATTTTACCAATAAATTCTTTAGGCAAATGACATTGAAAATTCTACATTTTCTACTTGTCTGAACATTGTTTTTAGTGATGTTACGAATATAGATTGAATAAGATAAAAGATCAGTTAAGTTTACAAAACTTTTGTGATGATCGTCCAACAAACTGAATTTGAACATCTTCAATGAAATAAGTTTGGTATGGAAAATGTTTTTTCCTTTTACTTATGAGTCCATTTTTAAACTAAAACTTCTGATTAACAAAACCTACATAGAATAGATTTAAAATGAGTAATCTTTGTATGTTAAATGATGTGACATTCTATTAATACTAAAGAGGCTTTGTAAGACTGAAAGTTGTTCACAGGATGTATAAACAGTCTACACTTTTGAAACCAATAAACCGTTCCTAAACATATTATGATGAATTTCATTGATATCAAAAACTGACCTAGGTTAGACATCCGTTGAAAATCAGGAAGGACTGGACACCGCAGTAATGAGCATACATGGTCCTGACAATGGAGGTCAAATACAGGACGTACAATCTCGTGCAATAACGCTTAATCTTATATCATCTTAAATGAATGACTGCCTCATATATAACATGTTTGAACTTCACTAATATCGACTTTTTATCAGAAATCCAGAATTACCTTTTTAATTAAGTCAGTAGTGAGAATACGATAATTATTTGTGTAGATGTGTGTCGATATGGAGTCCTATACGAAGATGAAACAACTAGCAAGTGCTTCCTGATTTTCAATACATGTGTAGTGACCTGCTTTTTTCCGACAAGAACGCGATTGGTATAATAGAAACAATCATTATTATAACCAATTGTACCAGAGATTGTTTTACTGTACTTGTTTAACTGTATCAAAGTCACTTCTCGTTCCGCTCTCCATCTTGTTGGTTTGAACTCTCTTACGCTCTGTCCTTTTTGCCTGTACTCATTGGCACGTCTCTGTATTCTTTCGATACCACGAGATCGCCAATAAATATACTCTACCTGGACCAATCACAGTCTTCTGCTTTACTAGCCATCAAAGGGACCAAGTCGTTTCTGGACGCCTAATCTTATTGTAGTGGTGATCATAGTTCATCAAGACTCGACTTCATCTACACATGTGATATCAACGACATTAAGTCACCGTCACAAACCCATATACTGTTAAACGTGCATGTCGATTTTGGATCATGTACCATGGTTGATGTTTATTGAAGAGATACAATATGTCATTTAGATCACTGTTCTTATCAGATTATATTTAAGATCGAATTATGGTATTTGATATCACAACATTTATGCTATTAACACATCTCAAATCGATAGATAGGTTATGCCCAGCGGTAAGAACTGAACATAAACTTATTTACAAATCTGTTATCCATCACAAAATTCTTCTGTAGGGTCTCTCTTAATCCTAAACAAACATTGATTTGAAGAAATCAGTTTATTGTGTATTGATACAGCTGATAATAGAGACAATTGAGATGATTTAAAGAGATAACAGAAGAAAGCAATGGATACATATACCACCATTATAATTGACAGAAATATAACTTCTTTTGATAGTAAAGCAAACCATTTGACTGACAGTTAAACGTTTTTAGGTTAACTAGAAATGTTTTCTAATATATTTACTTAAAATTTTATTTTATTTAAACACATAAATATTGGTACAAGGAAGCACCAGATAAATATGCGCCTCACAAATCTCATTCGATTTGTGTGAGGGCTGTGATACTGTCCAGGTGCCCAAACTGAAGCAGGTGGTTTTCTTAGGGGGCCACAACCGAAGCCTTTGACCTAAAGGTCTAGTCCACAAAGCAGTGGAGCATCGTAAGGAGATGCAGTCACATGGTAGCCGGTGACCGACAGTTGGTTCATACTCCATTTGTTCCTTCAGGATCCTGGAGCCCATGTACACCATTGGTTTGGAATCAGGGTTTTCCAACTCTCCTTGATGGACTTTCTATGTCCACCAACCCGGTTAAATCGCCGGACATTCGCTTTTCGTCCTCCCAATTTCGTAAACAACACCCCCGCCAGGCACAGATATCCAAAATTACAGGCACTCGCCATAAAGCAGGCGAGTGAGCGTGCGAGTCGAACGAGCGAGCGATTGATCGAGTCAATGAACGAGTGTGCGAGTCAACGAGTCAGCGAGTCAGTGAACAGGATTAGAATGTACACATATATACATAGTAAAATGAATGAATCATCGAATCAATTAAGCGATTAGTAGTAAGGCTAGCAAAATGAATATATGCGTAGGCAGTAAACAATGCTCAAGCGTACATAATAAAGGTACAATAGTATGGATAGGTTGTTATTGTTTAAACGACTATGTCCGTTAAATAAGTTAACAAAAGGGCGTGAAAGTTGTGAACAAACCCAATTGTACGTGAGCTGCTATAAGTTCATCAATATATAGACCTACTGTGGTAGACAACAAACCAGATTTCAGTGGAGTAAGATATCAGGAAGATCAAAGAACAGATTACGACGAGAAAAGGAGACAGACATGAGAAGAATGAATAACAATTAAATAGAACTAGAAATGAAGGTCCAGGACAGAGTGAGATTCGTCCTGTTTGTGATTCGTCAGCTGGATGTACCGGCATCCGAGTTGATGTTCACTCTGAGACTCTAACCCAATACCATCCCCTTCAAACGCCATCACGTTTTCCACTCGGCCACTGAGTCCTGATAGCCACTTGCTTGTGCAATGGGGTAAAGTTTAAATTCAATTGAATTTATACTTTTTGCTTCATTGAATAGTTCCATTTTTCTTTATCTTCGATATGCATTTTAATTGAAGAATATTTCTTCCATTCAAAAACGTGAATTATTCAGTGAATTCTTCAAATCATATGGTCACTAGTGACTAAATTTTAGAGGTAAATCCAGGAGTTCTATTGATAAGCAGTGACCTGTGGAGTTCAAACCAGGTCTGTTGTGAGATAGGAACTCATTGAAGACAATTGGTGAACGGTTGCTCAACTTCGTGGATTGATTGAAGTTAGACATTAACACCGTTGAATGACGGCCGGCTCAGTAGTACATCGGTTAAGTGCTCTGGCGCGAGACTGGTAGGTCCTTGGTTCGAATCTCGCGAGGCGAGGTCGTGGGTGCGCACTGCTGAGGAGTCCCACAATGGGGCGAAACGGACGTCCAGTTCTCCCAGGTTTTCCATGATGGTCTAGCTTCAAGTGACTGATGATTTCAACTAAGAAAAATCATAAAGAATTATTTATTGATTCATTGCAAAAACTGTAAAAAAAACTTGTTTAGAAGTAGCATCTATTCTGTATATGTTTAAAGTTCAGTTGATTATTTCATATAATCAGGACATGATACGTGATAATCAACTTATATAAAAAGCATCTTACAGTTATAATCATTTGATCAAAGTTTATATTGTTGAATTCAATTTGAAAATATTATAAACCAGAGTTCTATAGTTTGATTCATTTCATAACTAGTTCAGTTTATGTGGAAGTCAGATACTGATGGTCGAATAGCCTTTTTGGACGTTCTCTTAACTAAGAGAGCAGATGGATCATTAAAAAGAAACGTAAACAGAAAAAAATAATACTTGGACTGGGCAGTATACACAATTCCTCTGCTTTGTACCTCTACAGTACAAAAGAAACTTGATCAAAACCCTTAGTTACCGAATACGCACTATATGTTCTACGTGTATAGTTGAAGATGAGCTAAACACCTTGCATAATGCTCTGAGGGAGGACGGTTACCCTAGAAAGTTTATAATTAAATATATGATCACGAAAGTGTAAATAGGCGAAATTCAAACGGTCAAGAAGAAATCCCTGTTCATGCGCCTACAATTCAGATGGGATGCGGCTAGCGAAATACTAACTCAGAGATTACGCAGATCAATCCAAAAATCTTTCAACGACGGTGAACTACGTTTAGTGTTTTCTACGTGCTCAATGGTGACAACGAGGCTTAAAGATGAATTACCTAGAATGACCACCTTATTTTGTATTTATCAGTTCGACTGCTCCTGTAGAGCAAGTTATATTGGTTGAAGTTCATGGAATTTACATTTTCGTGCTTGCAAACACCTCCCAGAGTGGCTATGCAAAGGTCTGGTGAAGAAAGTAAACAGCTCACTATCGGCCCATTTAGTGCAAACTGGTCATAGTGCCCGTATAAACTAATCCTTTTCAATTATTTATCGGTTCAGTAATATTTTGCTAAAGCTTGTCAGGCTTAAAGTCCTTCAAACGGTTGAGGCAGTAGCCAACAGGATGAAGAAATCGGAGCTATGTGTACATAAGAAATATCTCCAACCACTCCTCTTCCCCTGGCCAAACTCAAAGCCACTTAATCAATAGTGATCTTAGCTATTGAATGAGCTAACTTGACTATTGTACTTACGACCTTTCGTAGTCAAATGTAATTGTCTCTCTTAGTTCACAATTCTTTGTATTATTATTATTATTATTATTATTGATTAAACATCATTATTAATCTCCCCTAGACGTGATTCATTCACTAGATCACCATAGAAAACCTGGAAGCACTGCTTTAAGGCCATTTCGTCCTATTGTGGGACTCCTCAGCAGTGCTCATCCACGATCCCGCCTCGCGAGATTCGAACCCAGGACCTATCAGTCCCGTGGATTGGTTGAAGTTAGACATTAACACCATCGGATGCCGGCTCAGTGGTCTATGGGTTAAATGCTCTGGCGCGAGATTTCGATTAATTCATTAACTACTATTGTTAGATTTATTGTTCTTAATCTGCTATCAGTTTTCTTATTCACAACATCCTTTATTCATGGTCACCTTTAAGTTTGACATGCATAACTTGTTATTTTTTATATTATAGTGTAATGTGGTCTGATCTTCTTATATATAAATTACACATGCTTGAAATATAATATTCATATAGTGGAGACTAATTACTGTGTTTTGAACTCAAGGGCAGGCAAGGGAGGGTTGTTACCAAATAGAGAATCGATAAGGACTTAGCACTGACTCAAAACTACTAGTGCTGGTTGGAATATTATTGGTTAGCTTAGGAACAAAGTCAGAGAAATTAATATCCTAATTGATAGTCTTGTCATGTGGTACTAGTGATCTGCCATAAGTCATGACGTAAGCTGAAGAAGATATAGTATCTGAAATTCGTTATTAATAACCTTTAAATATAATAATTATATGACAGTATCAAGCTTCTTAATCAAAGCTCGTATACTGGCTGATTCAACCATGAATTTTTTACGAGTAATAGGTTCATAATGTAATATGTGATGATTTCAGCTAACATACAGTTTACATACATAGGTCCTGGGTTAGAATCTTGGGAGTGCGGGATCGTGGATGCGCACTGTTGAGGAGTCCCATAATAGGACGAAACGGCCGTCCAGTGCTTCCAAGTTTTCCATGGTGGTCTAGCTTCAATTGACTCATGATTTCAACTATGAAAAATTCTTACTTCTATTTAGACATATAGTGTGTTTGTTTACTATTTGAAGAAAGTAAGCTTACATTTTCCGCTAATTTTTCTAGGTAAATAATAGTGTATGCCTTCTTAGTCAACCCACCTTTTGAAATAAGCACATTCAAGTCATTTCATTCATGTAAACAGTTCAATGAAACGTTTTTGTTCACTCTGTACGTCTATATGAGACTTAGTCTCGGGGAGGATTTTGAATGTTTAGAGTATTCAATATTTGGTTAGTTTGAAAGGAAAACATAATTTTTGTCACTTATTTCCGAACATACCTTAAGCATGACATCTGACTATACAAATCTGGAACAATTTGTATCAAGCAACAATGATTTCAATCAGTTTCATATAATAGAACATATCTTATAAATCAAAAATCAAGGCAATATGATAACAATAAATCAATCCATTGTCATTTGCAGTGGATAAACTAATTTACTATTTATAACAAAATTACTGAGTTCTTTCTTAAAATATGGAAATCGTACATTAAATACTTCATTGACGAATCCTCCCGTAAATTGTTACAAACTTCATCATTCTTTCATTGCTATGACAATTACTCACAGTTTACATTCCTGTTCACTTCAATTAGATCTTTTCAAATTTCTACTGTAAGGCATCCCACTTCTGCTTTTTGAAAATATAGACTGTTGTGATATTTAATTAAAACACACTTTCAATTAAACGACATGTATACTTCAATAAGTCAATTGGTGTATTATTAGAAATAGGAAATAGATTGTTCCACTGCATTCAACTATTTTCATAGGTTGTTAATAAGATTCATTGTAAAATAGATCAGTTAGTATCTATGTGACTCATGAATTTAACCATTAAAATTACCAAAACCTCCATATTCCACCATGTGCTTACCAGTGACTAGCTTCGAGATGGATTTCTTGGAGTTTTATTGAGAAGCTGTGACTAGTGGAGTCAAATCTGTGTCAGGTAGAGACAAGTATCTAACTCAGACAATGGATGAAGGGTTGCACAAGTTCATGAATTGATTAACACTGTTGGATGTTGGTTCAGTGTTCTAGAGGTTAAGTGTTCATGCGTGAGACTGAAGTTCCTGGATTCGAGTACCGCGTGTGGGATCGCGGATACACACTGTTCGGGATTCCTACATTAGAACGAAACGACCATCCAATGCTTCCAATTTTCGAAAAGTGATCTAGCTTAGATTGATTCAATTCAACTACGATCTTCACAAACCTCCATTCTGATATAGTTCACTTTAAAAATGCCTTATCATCTTTTATGATTGTTGAAAATGTAGACTGTTCTGGTATTTCATTAAACGACATGTATACTTCAATCAGTCCATTGGTATATCATTACAAATATGAAATCTTATTTCAGATCATAGATTGTTTCATTGTATTCAACTAGATTCATAGGTTGTCAATAAGAATAATTGTAAAATACATCAGTTGGTAGCTATGTGACTCATGAATTCAACTATTAAAATTACCACAATCTCAATAATTGACCAAAACTTTATAATAATCATGTGCTCACTAGTGACTAGCTTTGGGATGGATTTCTTGGAGTTCTATTAAGAATCTGTGACCAGCGGAGTCCAGTCCGTATCCGTTAGGGACTGCTATCGACCTTATACAATGGATGAAGGATTTCACAAGATCATGAATTGATTAACACTGTTGGATGTTGGTTCAGTGTTCTAGAGGTTGTGTTCGCGCGTCAGACTGAAGGTGGTGGGTTCGAGTACCACGTGTAAGATCGTGAATGCTCACTGTTCAGGAGTCCCAATTTAGTACGAAACAGTCGTTTAATGCTTCCAATTTTTGAATAGTGATATACCTTAGAATGACTTAAGTTAACTATTAAAATTACTATGATCTTCACAATTGAAGTATTATTCAAAATATGAAATTTTATTTCAGATCATAGATTGTTCCATTGTATTCAACCAATTTTCATAGGTTGTTAATAAGATCAATCAGTACTTATCTTATTGATTTCTCTGTGTTACGAATCGGATGACTGTTTGTTATATTTAGAAGTCAATAAATATGTGATAAACTGGAAGTTATAATTCTCATGTATAACAACATGAATCATGTTTCCATGTGTATTTATTCCTATGATATACATATATGTGTACATCATTATTGTTTATATACATAGATATACATAAGGAGGTAACCAAATGACTTTTAATTCAAGTGGAATTGACATAAATTGGTATCATTTTTTTCGATTCAGGTTAATCTACTTTAACTAAATGGTTTTCAGTTGGATTATTGATTGAGCATTTAACATTATATAGTGATAAGACAATAAAATCATTCGATAAATTGGAGGGTTTAAGCAGTGTTGTTTACTTGTACCTTCCTATTGTTATTTAGGACTGCAATCAATCAGTCTCTTGTTGGCATATGTGTATCCTGTGCGGACTGTCTCGATATTGCCTGAAGTCAAAAGCTTTATAATCACAAATAGATAGTGGCTAGCAGTGGAATCCAGGACAAGGCGCGTTTCATCCTATTTGTGACTAGTCAATTGGATGTACCTACATCTCAGAGATAATGTTCACTCTGGGACTGGAACCCAGTACCTTTCGTTTCAAACGCCATCACGTTATCCAATTAGTTACTGGGTCCTGATAGCCACCTGCCTGTGCAATGTGGTGAAGTTATTGTGTTGTTTACTTGTATCTTGCGTTGGGGAGTTATATTAATCTGGAGACTTCAAACAAACTGTATCGTACCGAGCTCCTTCAACTCTGGGGACAAGGATAAGGTTATTAAACCACAGAATCAAAATTTAAATGTTTATATTTTCAGTAACAGTCACTGTAAAATATATATACCCAGTGACAATGAAACTATGTTCTCTAAAGAAGAGTTCCTGAAGTTCAATTAATGGATATCTGACCTGGGAATCGAAAGTGGACCACAAGCGATACAGGCAACAATTCCAACAAACTGAATGATCAATGTACTACATCCCTAATCTCCTTAAGATGTGATCATGGACTACGTGTTTATAACAATATGATCTAAGTGTACAATGCTCTGTGACTTACTGACAAGTGACTTAGTTGATCTAACTACAACAAATAATGATCGATCAGATCTGAAAATTTCGTTTCTTTTTTTGGTGATATTATATAGAAATAAGCAATTGTACAGTAAATGAATTTCAGTTCAAATATTGTTGTTTTTTTAATAAACAAAGTTTCATAGTTGAAATCATGAAACCATTGAAGCTAGACCACCATGGAAAACTTCGAAGCACTGGACAGCTGTTTCGTCCTATTTTGGGACTCCTCAGCAGTGCGCATTCACGATTCCGCCTCGCGAGATCCCAAGCGAGGACATATCAGTCCCGCGCGTGAGGGCTTAACCTCTAGACCACTGATCTGACCAGCATCCAACGGTGTTAATGTCTAACTTCCACCAATCTACGAAATTGAGTGACCGTCCACCATTGTCTTCAGTGAGTTACCATCTCACAACAGATCTGGTTGTACTCCACTAGGCACTACTTCTCACTAGAACTCTAGGAAGTATCTCTTGGAGCCAGTCACAAGTGAGTATATGATTATTGTCGGAAGGGGGTTTGTGAAGATGCTAGTAGTCTTATAGTTGAAATCACGAATCCGTTGAAGCTAGATCACCATAGAAAACCAGGAAGCATTGGACAGCCGTTTCGTCCTATTGTGGGACTCCTCAGAAGTGTGTATCAGGCCGTCCAGTGCTTCCAGGTTTTCCATGGTGGTTTAGCTTCAATGGATTCATGATTTCAACTATAAAATTACTAAAATCTTCACAAACCCTTTTTCCGAGAACAAATTTTCAACTAATAAACGAACAAAGATTTTCAATCAAATTGAATTTAGTCTATTCTGTATAGGAATTTAAAAAAGAAAAATGGGATAAGAAGTAATTTTCTTCGACCGGAAGTAGTTCAACTTTACTTTTATTCAATCGATCTGTCTATTAGTCTGATTAAGAAAAACAAGAATCTATATCAAGAAGCTAATACATAAAGTAATTTGTCAGTGAGTTTTGAATCTTGAATATATATGGTACCATATGATATTCTGGAAGACATGTCCGTTTTAAAATGTTGCTAAAATGTCTCCTTAAGATGGATGGTTGCTATAGAGAAAGAATAAATGATACAATGGATGAATAATTCATTAATCTATCCGTTCACGTGTAGTGATTTATTTAAAATGATTTAAGAAGGTTCAACATTAATAAACATACATTGCTCAACAGTTATACATTACTCCAACTGTTGAAGCCTTTCAGAAATTGTATTGTGTATAGTTCACATTGAATCTTTCTTCGATTCTCACCCTTTATAGTTTGAGGATAAGAGATTCACCCAAATGAACTGATTACTTTATTCTCTAATAAAACGACAGATATCTTGTAAATTTCCCACCTTTTTTGAAAAGTAAATTGCATTATTTAGCTATTAAAGGTAGGTGTTTCTGAGAAGCATCGTTGATAAACAAGGAGGATCGGATGCAGATGTGAAGGCGAGGATTGGCAAAGAAAGGGCAGCATTTCTACAATTGAAGAATATAAGAAACTTAAAACAACTGTCAACTAACTTCAAAGTGAGAATCTTCAGTACGAATGTCAAGACAGTGATACTGTACGGAGCTAAAACGTGGAGAACTACTACATCCATCGTCAAGAAGGTACAAGTATTTATGAACAGTTGTTTATGCAAAATACTAAACATTCACTGGCCGGATACTGTCAGCAACAACGTTTTATGGGAGAGGACAAACCAGCTTCCAGCTGAAGAGGAAATTAGGAAAAGACGTTGGAAGTGGATATGACATACATTAAGGAAATCACCAAACTACATCACGAAGCAATCCCTAACTTAGAATCCGGAAGGGAAGTGGAAAAGAGGAAGGCTAAAGAACACATTACGTTGGTATGCTGAACTGATATTCATATAATAATCACTAACTGGAAAGAACTGGAAAGGATTGGTCAGGACATGGTTGGATGGAGAATGCTGGTAGGTGGCTTATGTTCCTCGACGAGGGGTAACAGGCGTAAGTAAGTAAATGTAGGTGTTCGATGTTGCTTCTTTTCTAATAACAAGTAAACAGAAACAATTTTGTTTTGATGGGGCTTTGTTCTCTGAGCTGGATGGTTTGGTTGTGGAGCTTTCATCGTCCTTCTGAACGACATCATCAGCACAAACTTCGGGTAGAAGTGAAGTGTTTGAATTTCTCCACATGTGATTCAATGCTTGTCCTGTGCACCTCGATGTTGATTGGTTCTTATTGACCTTAAATCTGTCATTGTTTATTTCTTTGTTTTGGTTGTATCTCCTATTGGTTTGATTTTTGTTCCTATGTTTCTGCATAATTTTCTTAATTGGTTGATAAATTCGATTGATTTCAATGCGTTTGTTTATTGCTGATTGACCTGAGTGCCAAGCTTCTAAAAAAAACGTAGTCAAATAAGATGAATTCACTTATATCACTTATCTTATATACAGATGTTAACAACCCATAAATAATGTTTATTATTACTTGATACCTATGTATGTACTGTACATTGATAAAGATTAGTAGAATATTAGCAATTAATTACAAACAAAAATGGATGATGTATAGCAGTGGAATTTAGGACGCACATTTCGTCCTACTGAGGACTTGTCAGTTGAATTCACCTGCGTCTCACAGTTGATGTTCGCTCTGTGACAAGAATCAAGTGTCGTTCACTTCAGATTCCATCACCTTATCAACTGAACTACTGAGTCCCGATATTCAGTAGATTGTGCGATTGGGTAAAGTTTAATTCATTTATGTATTGGTTGTTTGAATCTTCTCATTGATATTTATAACTGCAATTGATAAGGCTTGTGACTTAAGGCAATCCGAACAGTATGTACATATACCAATAAGAAACTAATCAATTGTAGTCCTAATCATCAATGAAAAGATTCAAACAATCAATAGACAAATGAATTATAATAGCAAAACACATATGTTCCAACTGTACTCGTGTAAGTTATCGAGTTATGTCACACAAGCAGTATTAGTAATATGAACTACTTGTTATCCTATTTCCCATAGTCACTCTTTTAATTGCTATTACATACAAATTTTAGCCAAAGCAGATAATGAACTGTAAATTACTTACATACTTTGTATATATCGCCTGCTGATGGATTCAAATGAGTTTCAAATGATTAACATCACTTGATATGAAATAAAGTCAGTAACGGTGGAAGAAATCAGGAAGAAGCGCTGGAAGTGGATAGGACATACATTGAGGAAATCACCCAACTGCGTCACAAGGCAATTTATTTATTTATTTAAACACATAAATATTGGTACAAGGGGGGCACCAAATATATATGCGCCGCACAAATTTGATTTGATTTGAGGCAAGCCCTCATATGAAGTCCTGAAGGCCGAAGGGAAAAAGGAAGACCAAAGAACATATTACCCTGAGAAATGGAGACAGATATGAGAAGAATGAACAACAATTAAATAGAACTAGAAAGGAAGGTCCAGGATAGAGTTAGTTGGAGAATGCTGGTCGGTGGCCTATGCTCCATTGGGAGTAACAGGCGTAAGTGAGTAAGTATTCCCAAATAATTCTGTAAGGTTATAAGTTTAATTGAAAAAGGATCACTAACTGAATTACGTAATAAATTAGCTAAAGTACAATAATAATAATAATAATAATAATACAATAATTATCGACTTAACTCGCGTTAAAGATTAACGAAATTAAATAAGTCAAATACCAGAATAGATTTTGAATACGTATATTTCATACAATCGTTGATCGGAAAGCGAAGCAAAACAAAATGACTCTTAATGGAGAAGGCGGATGAGCCAACTTGATTTAACCAAGAATGAATCGATATTTATAGTTGAACAAAAATAAATTACTGGCACATGGTGGATAGGGTAAGTAATTAACACACATACGATCATATAAAAACAGTCAGGGTTAGTAGGCGAATAAGTGATAGGGTAAAAATGTGGCTTAAGAAGAATGAATAAATTGATCTGTTCAGAGGCTAGAATAACCTATGCGGGCTTGATATAACAATACCAGTCCCTAAAAGATTTATTGAGTGGAGAAGATTTGTAACTCAGGTGAATGATTTAGTTGGAGCGGGATGGTTTGGTTATGGAGCTTTCATTATTCATCTAAACAACATTATCAGCACATACTTCATGTAGAAGTCTACTGATTTATACTGTGGTATGACGAAAAGCAAAAAAAAGTGATGCGCAAATTAAGAAAGCAAGCCCTATATTTATCGCGGGAGGTAAGAATACACATCTAAATAATGAAAGACAGAAGTCACCAGGGTAATTAATGATTTCTTTATAACACATATTCAGTCCTAACCTTTTGATTATAATAACTAATGTGAAACGCTGTAGACTCAAATGATTTTGAAATATTAAAATTGTGTTTACTATTCAGTTGACGACGAGCAATCACAGTGTTGAAAACAAGTAAACCTTTTAATCTCAATAGCTGTGGAATTAGACCAGAGATTTGAATAAGGACATTCAGTTCTGTTCTTTCAATCGGAATACTTAGGGTATATACATATAAACTGTTCACTACAATTGAACGTAACATGAGGTGGAAATTCATACATATTTGTTTGTTTCCATGAAAAATTTCAACAGTCACTGACGTTATAATTGGCTAGACTCAATAACAGTGACATTGTGATGAATGAGAATACAGGTGAGGACAACCGAATGGATAATTATACAAAATTAGAAAATGTCTTGCTAAATATATACGAGAACTATATACTGAATACTTCATTTGCAAATCTTTCATCAATTGTCCTTCATATTCTATATGATTCTTCCAGTTTACAATTTCTGTCTATTCTCCCTTCCTTTCTAATCAATTTGATCTTCTTAACTTTCTTATGCCAGATTTTCTCTTCACAACTAGTGTTACATACTACTTATGTCTTTCGATATAAGTAACATACATCACAACTTAATTGTATAATATGTGATTACTTGAACTTATCAAATAATTTTCATTCTTATTCTTGTTACAAATTGAATTTCATACTGATGAACATTAACTAAAATGAGATAAACTTAGTTACAATATTTATAAGATTTTCATGGTTGAAATCATGAGTCAATTGAAGCTAGACAACCATGGAAAACCTAGAAACAATGGACGGCCAACTCGTCCTATTATGGGACTCCTCAGCAGTTCGCATTCACGATCTCGCCTCGCGAGATTCGAACTCAGGACCTATCAGTCAGAGCACGCCAGAGCACTTAACCGATAGACCACTGAGCCGGCATCCGATAATGGCGGCCTGCTTAAACATCTGGGCTACCTGTTTCCCGTCATCTATATATTTCAACAAGTTATCTAATATTGTTTGTTTTAATACATCATTATGGCTATTAAGCACACAACCTATTCCGGTGCGTTTCTGAAAACTGTACAACCTTTCGCTGTAAAGGTTTTAAAAGGCCTAATCAGCGATGTCGTGTTTGCTGGGAACATGCGGCAAAAAGAATATACATTATTCATATGTCGATTGACTGAACTGCTGACATCCAACTGGCGATCACTGAATGTTTATCATCAGGAGCAACGAAGAAATAAGAAACGTAAACATGTTGAAATACTTTATGCTGAGAATTCGATTTTGTACCAAATAATATAATATTGAATAAAGCTAATAATAATAATAATAATAATAATGTTATTGTCTAGCTTCAACCAATCCACGAAGTTGAGCAACTATTCACCAATTATCTTCAATGAGTTCCTATCTCACACCAGACTTCGCTGAACTCCACTAATCACTGTTTTTTCACTAGAACTCCAGGAAATACCTCTCGAAATCTAAAATCTCCACAAAAACCCCTTCTAATATTCTATAAGATTAATATCACCCTAATCTATATTATCCATGATAAACTGAATTCAGTAAAATGAGAAATATCATCCACGTTCCGGACTCGCGAGATTCGAACCCAGGACCTATCACTCTCGTGTGTGAGCGCTAGACCTCTAGACAGCTAAGCTGGCATCCAACGGTGTTAATGACTAACTTCAACCGATCCACGAATTATGAGCTACCATTAAGTTAGACATTAACACCGTTGGATGCCGGCCAGATCAGTGGTCTAGAGGTTAAGGGCTCTGGCTCGAGACTGGTAGGTTTTGGGTTCGAATCTCTCGAGAGCGGGATCGTGGATGTGTACTGCTGAGGAGTCCCGTGATAGGAAGAAACGGCCTTAAAGCAGTGTTTGCAGGTTTTCCATGGTGGTCTAGCTTCAATTGACTCATGATTTCAACGTTGAAAAATACTGAAATCTCCACAAATCCCCTTCTAAATATCATTATTTATATCATGATATATCTACATTTAACTATAAACCAATAAACGTAATAAGGAAAACAAAACATATTAAAGAGCAATTATAAAATTGTTTGATTAAGGCGTAAACGAGTGAAGTTTTTTTGAAAAAAAAAGAAAGAAAGAGAAAAAAGAATAAAGAAAAAAAAGAGAAAAAAGAAAATGAGATTGAAATGAGAATGTACTAATAAGAACTTGAAATTTTCAAAATAAAAAAAAAAGAAAAAAATTTGATAAAAAAAATTTAATTGATCTTTTTTTTAATTTTTTTTTTTAAAAATTGACCTTAATAACTGAATTATCTTGATTGAATACATGGAAACTAAAATATAGAGAGAAAGTATTTAGTACATGTGAAAAAGTTTCCTAAGTTTATATTGATAAAAGTACACTTTAATTTCAATAGGATAATTATAAGGTAATTAATTATTATTATTATTATTACTATTACTATTATTACTACTATTATTAATACTATTATTACTATCATTATTACTATTACTACTATTATTATTATTATTAGAGTACAGTATGAATACATCGTTCTATAGTTATTATATATAATATGGCAAAGTACAAATTCATAACAACAAGGATATGAAAAACTGGGTCTTATTAAAAGTATTCACTTTCAATAGTTTAAACTCATTAAATATAAATTATGTGATAAGGTAAATAAAATATTCAATTATAATTGTTGAAAATATTCAGTAATTATCTTTGCATATTCTTGAATATTGTTATTATTGGAAGCGAAAGGTACTGGGTTCGAGTCTCAGAGTGAATATGAACTCTAAGATGCAGGTACATCCAGTTGATGAGTCCCAAATAGGACGAAACGCTCATCCTAGCCACTATTTATCTTTGCTTACCATGCTTGTGAATTAAGGCTATATCGAGCCGATACGCACAGTATGCACATATGTCAATTAGAGACTGACCAATTACAGTCCTAAAAACATCAATGGGATGATTCAACAAACAATAATAAGTGAATTTATTATTATTATTATTTGAACACATAGATATTGGTACAAAAGGGCACCAGAGATAGATGATTTCTGTGAAGGCTGTGATAATGCCCAGGTTCCCAAACTGAAAAAGGTAGTTTTCTTAGGGGGCCACACCCGGAGCCTTTGACCTAAAGATGTGATCAACACGACAGTGGAGCATCGTAAGAAGATGCAGTCACATGGTAGCCGGTGACTAACGACTGATTCATATGTTATTTGTTCCCTCAGGATACAGGATGCATGTGCACCATTAGTTTGGAATCAGGGTTTTCCAACTCTCCTAGGAGAACCCTCTGTGTCCACCAACCCGGTTAAAGCACCGAACATTCGCTTTTCGTCCTCTCAATTTCGTAAACAACATCCCTGGTGAGAGAAGGCAGTGAGTAGGACTTCCCTGACAGAGGCTATATACGCGTGGTCACATGAGAGCATTTCGAGAGGGAGAGGGGACTCTCCCCACTGTCGGCGGTACCAGGGCATTAGAGGACGTTCTTGAATATGTATCAGTATAGTCAGGAAAAGAAGGTATTAAATCAATCAACAGTATTATTTTCTACCACCTTGGTAGGATAGTGAACATCATATTAAAATGGAGGAAGTTTTTTCTGTTTTATATCAAGTTCCTAAAAATCTATGTCAAGGAGATAGATTACGATTACTTTGCATAGCCAATAAGTCATCATGATCAACTCAATGAAACCGAACTTATGTATCTTGAAAAGATAATATCATGCTGGATATCGGACTGGATAATCGGATACTTAAACTGAATATTATAAACCTCCCTTTTTTTTTCTTGATTACATCTATCTTAATCTTCACATTCATCATTCCCACTTCACATGAATTCCCTTTCATCGTAATTACCTTCATAACACCCCCTCTTATTACATATTGTATTCACACAACGATACTATTATTATTACAATCTCAATTAACAAGATGAAATTCTTCTACTATGCATTTTATTCATACAATATTTTTTCATTTTCATTCTTTCCATATTACTATTTTACGATTATTATGAAACGACCATCCAGTACTTCCAAGGTTTCTACAGTGGTCTACCTTCAATTGATTGATGAATTCAACTATTGAAATTTCTATAATATCCACAAAACCCCCCATCTGATTATATTGATTGTGAATGGACACTTTACTCCAAATCATTCTGACCTTTATTAAATGAACTTTCTAATTTACAAATAACACGATTTTCAAGTATATATGTCATAACAAATGAAAAAACGTTGACCATTTTCAATATATAACATTGTCAAATTTATTCATACATACCTCATTTTGACCTTTGTAAAATATCCCAATAACTATAAACTTATAATTATAGAGCTTAATGATGAAGTTATTGAAAACAATTGTTTACTCAAATAATCTTCATTTTTGAATTAATCATGTATCTATTCAGAAAAATAACTAAACTTCATACAGTAACAACCAGTCGTTACTACTTAACATGTTGTTACTAGGTTTTGAACAAGTTTCATTGAATATCTAACATGTGATCTTCATTTGTCAGACTGATCTGAGATTTTCATATAAATCAACTTCATCAATTTAGATTGATCAATAGACGTCAGTTTTGTAGAATAAAACAAATACATCTTTATTTGAGGCTCTTCATCAGCTCAATGATCTAGTGGTTGAGCGATCGCACAAGAGACTGATAGGTCTTGGGTTGGAATCTCGCGAGTTGGGATCGCTGATGCACACTGCTGAGGAGTCCCACAATAGGAAGAAACGTCTGTCTAGTACTTCCAGGTTTTCCATAGTTGTCTAGCTTCAATTGACTCACGATTTCAACTATATAAAATTACTAAAATCTCCACCAAACCCCCTTCTGATAATGACAAAAAGAGGTTTAACACACTTTCCTTTTGTATACATAGGTTAGCTTTGACACATTTGTTCATATTAAGAAACTACAAAGTGTATTTAAAAAAAGGATATTCATTATCTATTAATTAATTAGAATTTCTTGAAAGTACCCACTTTATGGTCTTTAATTAATATGGGACCTAGTAATTGAACATATTTATGAATGACAGAAGTTTATGAATCATTGTAAAGCC
Organism: Schistosoma mansoni; assembly: GCF_000237925.1. Classification (NCBI taxonomy): domain Eukaryota; kingdom Metazoa; phylum Platyhelminthes; class Trematoda; order Strigeidida; family Schistosomatidae; genus Schistosoma; species Schistosoma mansoni. The sequence goes on along the minus strand of NC_031502.1, from coordinate 37,654 downwards.
AATTCACCAAATCATGCTTATTCATTTCAAAATCTATATTCAAATTAAATGGAAACCTTCCATAAACCCAATCATTGACTTCAAGACTGTATCCGATGGAAAAAACGAAGGCAAATAAACAACATCTGTATTATGTATGCGACTTTATTCAGACTAACCTGATTATTTTTAATATAAACATAATTAATAAATGATTATATTCAGAATAGAAGTTTGTCCAGATCGTAGTATTAATAATGGTCGAATTCATGAATCAATCCAAGCTAGACCATCATTGAAAACCTGAAAAGCATTGGACGGTCGTTTCGTCCTAGTATGGGACCCCAAGAGTGTGCATCCACCATCCCATACGTGGCACTCGAACCCACCACCCTCAGTCTCACACGCGAACACTTAACCTCTAGACGACTGATCTCTGTAACTATGGATTGGGCAAGATCATGGATCGATTGGAGTTAGACTTTAATACTGTTGGATGTCAGTCCAGTGGTTTAGAGGTTTAACGTTCACGAGCAAGACCTAAGGTGCCTGGGTTCGGTTCCCACGTGCAGTATGGTGGGTTCACACTACTCAGGAGTCCCATACTAAGACGAAATGACCGTCCAATGCTTCCAGGTTTCTAATAGTGATCTAGATTAGGTCGACTCATGAATTCAACTATTAAAATAGTTATTTGCCTACCGTAGTTACTTTGTTGACTTATTTATTTACAATGAGCATAGATGATATTTTAGCAGACTAGCATGGGATTCGTGTATCACGGATTATCATTAGTGTGCTTAACTTCTCAGGGCAACAGAATCCAACTATAAAGTGCATACGCCTTCGAAGACTTGAATTTAAGCAAACAGATTCTATTGATTACATCTGTTACGTCCTTGATCTGTCTATTCATTTTCGTGCAGACCATAACTTGGCTTATGTACATTGGGACCTTGACTCGATAGGTTGACTGGCCTAACCTTAAGGCTAGTATGTGTGAGTTTGAAGTGAAACCAACTGCTAGAGTAAGAGAGACGAAAACTATTCTATCACCTGATTGGTTGACAAGCACGCGCGAGAAAGAAGACAAGACAACTGGAACACTACTCACTCTATTCCAAAATCCGATCTGATACCCGACTTCAGATTAGTGTAAAAAGATACATGAAAAATAGATGACTAACCAGATAACAACGTACAATAATTAGGAAAATACAATTATGTCGGAAACTGGGGTTTAGAGTAGAAAATAGAGTACAAAAGATGACGTCTAAATAACAATAGCTTTAGAACAGAAAAGGCTATAGCAGTGAATTATAAATCAAATGAAAGCTTGTGATATGTAGAATAGACTAGGGACAAAAGTAAATGTTACTGTTTTACAAACTTTAAATGGAATAACATCCCCCGAAACAGCTTCCATAGTTTGTTAGGGCTTCTTATTTCTCTATTCACATGAATCTCCATCTTGAAGAATAAAACCAACCGAAATAAGTGATTGATTTAGAATTTGAAAAAAAATCATGATTGCAATGTTAGAAATCAATGAACTAAGTGTTTGAAATAAACAGAACACTCACAAGGGGTTTTGTGGAGATTTCAGTATTTTTCATAGTTGAAGTCATCAGTCAATTGAAGCTAGACCACCATCGAAAACCTGGAAACACTGCTTGACGGCCGTTCCGTCCTATTGTGAGACTCCTCAGCAGTGCGCATCTACGATCCCGCACTCGCGATATTCGAACCCAGGACCTACCAGTCTCGCGCCAGAGTACTTAACCAATAGACCACTGAGCCGGCCGTCATTCAACGGTGTTAATGTCTAACTTCAACTAATCCACGAAGTTGAGCAACCGTTCACCAATTATCTTCAGTAAGTTGTTATCTCACAACAGTCGTGGTTGAAATCCACTGATCACTGCTTTCCACTAGAACTCCAGGGCATGTATCTTGAAGTCAGTCACCAGTGAGCCATATGATTATAATCAAAAGGGGTTTTGTAGAGATTTCAATATTTTTCATAGTTGATATCATGAGTCAATTGAAGCGAGGCTGGATCGTGGATGCGCACTCCTGAGAAGTCCCATAGTAGGACGAAACGGCCATCCAGTGCTTCCAGGTTTTCCATAGTGGTCTAGCTTCAATTGACTCGTGATTTCAACTATGAAAAACAGAACATTCTATAAATGTTTTCGAATAAACCAAGCAACTTATTTTTTTATTGATATTAGTAACTATGCCGATCATGTGTTTCCATTACTTTGTGATGTTGTTTGTTTTCTTGGTTTCTGCTAAATCATCATTTCGAATGATAAAAAGCAACAACCTTACAAACGTACTGTAATATTTATTATTTACAAACATCTATATTAAAATATGAAAAGATGAATAGAAGAATAATTTAGAATATTTTCTAATGAATATATTGAATGAATAATATATAATTACTGGAGGTGTGTTTGTGGTATCTGTCTAATATATATTCTATTAGATAGTACTTACTTACTTATTTACGCTTGTTACCCCTTGTGTAGGAGGTGCATTCTCCATCCAACCCTGTCCTGACCAATCCTTTCCATTTCTTTCTAATTAACATTCATCCTTTTCATATCTGCTTCTATTTACCAACGTAATATGTTCTTTGGCCTTCATCTTTTCCGCTTCCCTTCCGGATTCTAAGTTAGGGATTGCTTCGTGATTCAGTTTGGTGATTTCCTTAATGTATGTCATATCCACTTACAACGTCTTTTCCTAATTTCCTCTTCAGCTGGAAGCTGGTTTGTTCTCTCCCATAAGACGCTGTTGCTGATAGTATCCGGCCAATAGATGTTGAGTATTTTTCGTAGACAACTGTTTATAAATACTTGTACTTTTTGGATGATGGTTGTAGTAGTTTTCCACGTTTCAGTTCCGTACAGTATCACTGTCTTGACGTTCGTATTGAAGATTCTCACTTTGAAGTTAGTTGACAGTTGTTTTAAGTTTCTTATGTTCTTCAATTGTAGAAATTCTGTCCTTTCTTTGTCAATCCTTGCCTTTACATCTGCATCGGATCCTCCTTGTTCATCGATGATGCTACACAGGTACGTGAAAAATTCCACATCCTCATCCCGTAGAAAACTAACTCGCTAAAAAACGCTAACTAATATTATTTAATCTCAATTTATAATACTTTAATAGTTTTAAAATTTATTTTCATAGCCTATTGTGTTTATTCTTTATGCCAACACTATTTTAAATGTGTGGAAGTAATGTCAATTAGAAAGTAATCATAAATATCGATTAGGGCGTGAGTGAGTTTTTCTGAAATGCAGTGTCAAAGAAATATGTAAGACAATATGCAGACTAATTTTTCCAGTAGTGTTTGGATAATCGTCAATAGTTTGTACTTCATTCACATAAGTTTGTGCATTGAGATCAGGATATCGCTATCATTTTATTCTTTTACACATTGAAGATCAAAGGCTTTACTAGTATAAACTGATGAACATCATTGTGTGAATGGGATGTAATTTAATCGGTATTAATCAATCCAAGACTTAATTATGAAAACATATCATTGATATTCTCACAAACATATAGTCGTGAGACTGTTTATACTGTTAGCAACTGAATGACTTACTATCATCTTTTCTTCTTAAACATAGAACTTCAACTCACATTCATCATGTATTTATATGATTTATTTCAAAATGTAGAATTATGGATCCTATATAATATGTTATCGACCATCGTGGAAATACCCAACAATGTAAAGTAGCCAGTTATTTACCTATGATTTATGCATCATAGTTATCTACGTAGCGAGTACATGTTCCTCATTATTTAAGTAGTGTATGTACAGCCTATTGTGAATTTATAAAAGGCCATCGCCAATTTGTTATGACGTTATAAAAGAAGGCTGTTGCCAATTCGTTATGATTTTATGTCCGCTCTTTATCACGTGAATTATCCACCAGTTGAAATACGACTTTTCCAATCTTAACACTGTTACAAATCAATGACGTTCGACCAGTATGAGTAGTCTAGCGTCCTTATTGGTCCCTTGTCCGCTTAGTTCTTCCAATTGAGTCCAGAACACCAATTGCAGTTTCTGCTATGAAAATTTATGCGAATCATTTATTTTAAGCATACTCTGTTTATACACCAGACAAACAGACCACATCACACCATAAAATAGAAAATAATATTTGTACAAAATCAAGCCAAATGTGGCTGTGAACGTGGGAGACAATAATCAATAAACTGAATATGATTTAGGGACAGTAAATCGTACAGTAATAATTCATAGGTCAAAATGAAGCTTACGATAAGATGAATATAGATATACACAGTCTAATCACTCAATAGTTAAACCATAAATATATATATGGAATAATCGTCCATCAATAGGCTCCCGGAATTATCCGTACTCGTGTCTTCACCAGGATATAACATAGCCAACTAATATAATAATAGACATTTGCCGACTTATAATTCGACGGTATCGACCATTATAAATCCATTGTAGATTACATTAAATACCCATGAATATATGAAAATATTTAGTTTATCAACGTGTATTTCACATTACTATGATAAGTACATGAAGTCTATCTGAACACAAAGTTCATTTATATTTGCGAAATACATTTAGCTACTTATTAGTAGTAAAACATTTTTTGATAAATAAACAGGCGGTTCTGAAATGACTTCTGTGATTAGCATTTCCAGTTAAAATGAAAATACCTAAGTAGTACTTAAACGTTTGTAATCACTGAGACTTCAATTTCATTGACATCATAATCGTTTGTTTACACGGTGATATTCTCCCAAGTAAGTCGGTAACAAGAAAACTTCAAACGTGTTAGCTGGTATATCAACATATAAAAATATGGTTGAGATATATAAGATTGTGAAACTGTATGTTGGTGAAGTAATTGTATGATGTTGTAGAATACTCCGAATTTTATAATTCACTCTCTACCTTCCGTAGCTGGCATAATTGGTTATGGAACAAATCAGTTCTAATAAGGTTGTTAAAAGATTTTTAGGTGGCGTTTTGTTCTCTGAGTTAGGTGGATTGGTTGTGAAACCTTCATTGTTCTTCTGAACAACATTATCACCACAATCCCCAGGTAGAAGCGAAGTGTTCAAATTTTTCCACATATGGCTCGCAGATTGTCCTGTTGTCCTCGTTCTTGACTGATTGTTATTGACCTTTAGCCTATCATTGTCTACTTCCTTATTTTGATCGTATCTCCCTTCGATTTGATTGTTGGTCCCATGTTTGTTCATGATTTTTCTAATTTGTTGATAGATTGGATCGATTTCAATGTGTTTATTGACTGCCGATTGACCTGAGTGTCAATCTACTAAAAATTCCATGGTGCTTTTAGTATTCCATCTAAGATCTCAATAATTTTCCAGTCAAATGTGTATTCACAGTTGTCCGCATGCATTGATATAGGTGAGGATATGTCGTGGTGTTTAACTGCTAATTGATGTTCATGTAGGCGAATATGAAGGAGGAACCCACTTTGTCCGATGTGGTATTTTTCGCACTTGTAACAATTTATTTTTCATACGATATTCAGTTTTTTCTTCTTTTGTCATTCTATCCTTTGGTTTGCATAAGAGTGATTGAAGGAATTTTACTGGTTTGTGTGCAACACCTATTTCAAACGGCTTCAATAGTCTCATTGTAATTTCTGATATTTCTTCTATATATAGTAGGGTGATCTGTTTGTACTTGATTTCGATTCTTCTGGTGTATTAAATTGGTATTTTTTAATTAAGTTGATTGGGTAACCGTTCTTTAAAAGGATGGTGTTTAGATATTTTTCTTCATTTTTCCGCGCTGCAAGTGTGTTGCAGTGTGTTCTCGTCCTCCTGAATAAAGTTTGTACTCCATTGATTTTGTGAGTTCTTGTATTGTTGATGCTGTACTAGAGAATTTGATCTGTGTTGGTTGGCTTCCGATATATTTGAGTCTCCAGTTTTCCTATGCCGGTTCTGGTGACTAGTGAATCAAAGAATACTAGTTAGTTGTTTGACTCCTGTACCATTGTGAACTTGATGTCAACGAAGACATTGTTGATCAGGTTGTAGGTTTTTTCCAGCTTGTCCTTTCCGACGATGACGAGCATGTCGTCCACATAACGATTGGCTTGATCACTGGTAAGGTCGAGGCTTCCAGTCTCTGCATCACTGCTTCTGCAATAAGCCCTGATATTAGTGATCTCATCGGTGTTCCTTTCTTCTGTTCATAGATTATATTGTTCGACTGAAAGTATGTAGTTAATTATAAGTTGACGAGTCCTGTAAAACATTGATTTATGGACGACCTTTGAAGAACGCTAAAATGACCTTGCGATGTCCACCTACTTACCAGGGTTAAATGCGAGTTATATTAGTGTGAGGGATTAGGATGAAGATTTACAGTTGATGATAATATCAGAAATTTTATTTAATGTTTTCACCAGAAACCGATATAAGCTATAATGCCAAAGTGATATTTATCCGAATGGGTGAATGAATTTTGCGCCAAAATACAAGACATGCTATCTTAAATATGATTGGTTCGTCCATAAATTTTACTGTTGCAATCGCAGTCCAAAGTTACTATGAAGGAGTTTCTAGGGAATTTTAAGCCAGTGAACAATACATAGACTTTAACTGCCAAATACAATATACAAAAACTAAGCAACATTAAATCTCTTAAGAAAGAAATTAATTGGTCGTCACTTACCATCTACATCTTGTTTTCACACTGTTCTTACGTTTAAACGAAGACTATATTCTTTTTTTTAAATCACTGGCTATTATTTCGCTTATTTTAATGACTGGTTGAATTCTGTTGACAAGCATAGTGATATGCAACTCCGCTTGTAGCTCTTCTAGAGTTACTGCCGGTCCCAAGTCCGAGTAAAGGAGGAGGGTTGGACATAGGGTTAGCGACCCCATCCCGTAGAAAAACTAATCCGCATTCACTTAGGCGTTTCAGTATGCAAGAGCATTTATTGCTTTATTAATAGAAGGTTTTTTATTCTTTAAGCTGTTTGGTCTAATCATGTGGCATTCATTAGATACTAAACATACAGAGCATCAAATTAAGAAAGAAATGAACAATCAGAATTCATTCACAAGCAAAAGAATATAGCTTATACTATGTACTTTTGTCACGGAGATACTGATAGCTCTCTAGTTCTACTATCATTATCAATGTTCTATTGTGTTTAATATTACTATTTTCAACCTATTACATCAAAATTAATTATAAATGACAAATCTTCAAGAGCACCCATAATGTTGAAATGAACTTTAATGACTGTCAGTTTTGAATTCTTTGTAACTAGGTCAACTTTTTTTAGGTCATGTAGTAAACAAAATAGGCATATTGATTAAGACCAATTTATTAGCCAATTATAAAATGTTAAAGCAAACACAAGGTCATTATAACAACCAATGACATGAGTTAACAGTTTAATAATGCTAAAGGCAAATAACTTGTAGATGAGTTAATGAATCTAAGCTTGGTTGTTTCATTGACAGTTATATCGTCCTGCTCATTCTATGTAAATAGTAGTGAGTCTCAATATTTTGTTTGATTTTTAATTATCTTGTTCAAAAGTGCTTCTATTCATTTAGTGTTTAAAGTTAACTAGTAGGTTTAAGTTCACGGGTTGATCTATGCTGGACCACCATTCAAAACCTGGAAGCATTGGACGACCGTCTCATCCTAGTATAGGACTCTTCAGCAGTGCATAATCACAACTTCGCATGTGGGACTCAAACTCAGAACCAGGAGTGTTGCGTGCGAAAGTTTAGGCTCTAGACCCATGAACTGACATTCAACGGTATTATTGTCTAAATTCAATCGATCCAGGATCTTGCGCAACCATTCATCCATTGCCTGAAACTGAAGGTCCTGAGTCTGAATCCCGCATGCGGGATCGTGGATGTTCACTGTTCAGGAAACCCATAATAGAGAGACTGTCCAACGCTTTCAGGTTTTCAATGGTGGTCTTGCTTAGATTAATTGATGGATTCAACTATTAAAATAACAATCTCCACTATTCCACATTCTGATAATAATCATGTGCTCACTAGTCACTAGCTTCAAGATCGATTTCTTGGATTTCTAGTGTTCAGCTGTGACCAGTGGAGACAAGTCCGTGTCCGGTAGGGAATGGTATCGACCTTAGACAATGGATATAGGGCTATGCAAGATCATGAATCGATTGAAGTTAGACAATAATACCGTTGAATGTCAGCCCATTGGTCTACAGCCTAAGCTTTCGCACGCAACACTTCTAGTCCTGGGTTCGAGTCCCACACGCAGAGTTGTGAGTGTTGACCGCTGAGGAGTTCTATACTAGGATGAGACGGCTGTCCAATGCTTCCAGGTTTTGAATGGTGGTCTAGCATAGATCGACTCATGAATTCAACTGTTAAAAATATTACAATCTCCGCAAATCCCCTTACTGATAACAAGTAGGTGTATGTAGGCAATATATCCATTTATACTAATGTTAACAAATGTTGTTCAAACTAACCATAAAGCTGACTTGAAATGACCAACAATTTGTCACGTTAAATTTGCAAAATGTAATCAGGATTCAAGTCCTTCAAATTCTAGAAAGGGTTGACATTTGAATTAAGAAACTATTGAAAGCGTGAGTTAATTGAAACTAGACCACCATCAAAAACCTGGAAACATTGCTTTAAGGCCGTTTTGCCTTATTATGGGACTCCTCGGCAGTGCACATCCACGCTTCCGCACCCGCGAGATTCGAACCCAGGAACTACCAGTCTTGCGCCAGAGCACTTAACCGATAGAGCACTGAGCCGGCATTCAACGCTGTTAATGTCTAACTTCAACTGATACACGAAGTTGAGCAACCGTTCACCAATTGTCTTCAGTGAGTTGATATCTCTACAACAGACTTGGTAGAACTCCACTGACCACTGCTTCCCACTAGAACTCAAGGAAATATCTCTTGAAGTCAGTCACCAGTGAGCTTCCAGGTTTACGATGTTAGTCTAGCTTCAATTGACCCATGATTTCAACTATGAAAATACTAAATTCTCCACAAAACCCCCTCTATTAGCTATTTGTAAGATTTATTACGAGTGTTTCCTTCTGTTTCGGAATCATCAACCGAGTACATCTGCACTCAATATCAACATCGGGGGAATCAGCACAGTGGTGATTAGTGGTAGTCCTTAACATGAACGAAAAGATTCAAACAACCAATGCAAATAAATTAATAGTTTGGTTACCTTTATGATTCTCTTTATATTTTACATAATCTCGTTTCTTCAATTTTCTAGATTATACTAATTAATACCTGAAACATAAAGTATTGACCTATATTACTGAAGATCAGCAATACACTATTCTCTTGACAAGGAATCATTTGTAAATATTTCTTTATTATCTCATGTTCTATTACTTTGCATTTGGGAGTAATTTGTTAAAAGAACGTATACAGTTATCCAATAAATCTGCTCAATTTATTGGTATTGGAGTTTTAGAAGATTATGTTCTTTCATTTGGTGGAATAAGTAATAATTGGTTTGGAGCTACTGCAACAATTAAACCATCACCATCTGAATATGTTATGGGTACTATATGGAAAATGTGTATAAATGATATGAAAACATTAGATTTACAAGAATCTGCTCCTATAATGTATCAACCTGTTGAAATTTCAGTTCATCTTTTTTCTGAAAAGTCTTCAATTATTAATTGTAGAAGTTATATTTTGAATTCAACTGAACCAGGAGATCCATCACCATATTATTTGGATATCATCATTCGTGGAGCTATTCAATCACAACTTCCTCAGTCATATATTGATCAATTAAAGGAAATTAAACATAATGGATATTTGGGAAAATGTAATCTGTACATGAATGTTCTTAACAATATACCGATCACTGAGCGTCATATGTATCATATATCAGATCTAAAAAGACTACAATTAGGATAATTGTTTAGTATTTTTCATACTTTTGTAAATCATCATTATGTTTATAGTGGAAAAGCTGACTTTTAGTTCATACATATACTACAGTTCTCTTCAGTTATAAGTGAAAGTTATTTGAGAACACATAGTGACCTTATTGTTACTATGGGTTCGAATTCGTTTATTTTATAGGCATTAATTGATATTATAAGCTGAACAATGGAACAATCTAGTAGATAACCACTCAATTCAGAAGTCATTTTAACTTATCTCTTTTTAGATATTACAGCTAACTAACTAGCAATCATCAGTCGTATATGATATAAACATACTAATTGGTAATAAATAATAGTCTCAACATGAGTAATGAAGCCGGTTAGCGTTGTTTTAACGAGTTGGTTTTTCTACGGGATGGGGACGCTAACTACATGCCCAACCCTCCTTCTCCTTTACCCGGGCTTAGGACCGGCAGTAACTCTAGAAGAGTTACAGGTGGAGTTGAGTAGTGAAGCTACTATATGGTAATTCATGGGAGTTTATGAATGAATACTTCTTCAGATAAAAGGCAAGTAGATTAAAAATATTGTTCAGGGTTTTGTAATACATTATATACGTTTTAATTATTAAATTATCTAAATGCCTGTAGATGGGAAAATTTACAGTTGTGTGGTCTGTTCAATGTTAACCGTTTCTTTCTTCAACCAGGGATGTCATTTATTGTAGCGGTTTTTTTTACCAATATGGGATTAGTTTGTTTTTTGTTGTTGATAGGAAGATTGTGAGGTGGGAAAATCAATTTCGAAAGAGAATTTAGCGGGTACAACAAAGATTGTTCCATGCTTAGAAACTATGAATCTAGTGGTCTCTACTTTTTTTTTTAACAAGTAATTGTATCTTTTTACAAATAAGCCTTAATGATCATTAAGTCATTGTAACCCTGGAAACCATATACAAAGTTTTATTTATTGAACACTGAGAGTTAAATTATTAGCTTTGACTTTTTATAGAAGAGATTGGATGTGGATAGTAGTAGTGTTATCCAGGACGAGAGTGTTTTCTTGTTTAGGATTCGTTAGCTGAATTCGTCAGTATCCCAGCTTTTATGTTCACTCCGACAATCAAACACAGTATCTTTCGCACCGAACGCTGGTACATTATACGTTCATCTACTGAGTCCAGATAGTCATTGGTTGAAATTACAGACTATCTCACTAAAACCTGACAATCATACAGTAAACAGTTAATTTGCAAACTATTAATCTACTGTCTCAATCTTGAACGTTCCTTCTGTAAATATCAGTCCATAGTCTCCGATTATTATTGTTCATGCATTTTCATATTAATTGCGTTTCGTTCTCGTTCTTTCTTCTACTGAAATACATTCAATGCCCGATCATCGTTATATACTACTTATGAAGATATAAGTAACCCATACCACAATTTATCTGATAATCTAAAATATTCATTATTCAGTCTGTTTTATTGAAAAAAATAGAAAAGAAATGTCAATACACGTAATAAAAAATAAAATACTTACTTACACATGTTACCCCTCGTCGAGGAGCATAGGCCGCTCACCAGCATTCTCCATCCAACTCTGTCCTGAGCCTTCCTTTCCAGTTCTTTTCAGTTTCTATTCATCCTTTTCATATCTGCTTTTATTTCCCGGCGTAATGTGTTCTTTGGCCTTCATCTTTTCCGCTTCCCTTCCGGATTCTAAGTTAGGGATTGCTTCGTGATTCAGTTTGGTGATTTCCTTAATGTATGTCATATCCACTTCCAACGTCTTTTCCTAATTTCGTCATCAGCTGTAAGCTTGTTTGTCCTCTCCCATAAGAAGCTGTTGCTGATAGTATCCGGCCAATGGATGTTGAGTATTTTTCGTAGACAACTGTTTATAAATACTTGTACTTTTTGGATGATGGTTGTAGTAGTTCTCCACGTTTCAGCTCCATATAGTAGGACTGTCTTGACATTCGTATTGAAGATTCTCACTTTAAAATTAGTTGAGAGTGGTTTTGAGTTCCATATGTTCTTCAATTGTAGAAATTCTGCCCTTACTTTGCCAATGCTCGCCTTTACATCTGCATCGGATCCGCCTTGTTTATCAATGATGCTTCCCAGGTACTTGAATGTTTCCACCTCTTCCAGAGTTTCGCCATCAAGTGTGATTGGGTTGGTGTTCTCCGTGTTGTATTTGAGAATCTTGCTTTTTCCTTTGTGAATGTGGAGGCCTATTGATGCAGAGGCTGCTGCTACGTTTGCTGTCTTCATCTGCATTTGTTCGTGTGTATGAGAGAGGTTGGCCAGGTCATCTGCGAAGTCCGAATCATCTAATTGATTCTGAGCTGTCCATTGTATTCCGTATTTCCCGTCAGATGTCGAATTCTTCATAATCCAGTAAATAACCAGAAGGAAGAGGAATGGGGAGAGTAGACAACCTTGTCTGACTCCGGTCCCTATTGGAAATGCATCTGTCAGCTGTCCTCCATGCATGACTTCGCACTGTAGTCCATCGTATGAGTTTTAGATAATGTTGACAATCTTTTCAGGAACTCCATAGTGTCGAAGAAGTTTCCATAATGTTCTCCTGTCCACGCTGTCAAATGCCTTCTCATAGTCAATGAAGTTGACGTATAGTGATGAGTTCCACTCGACTGATTGTTCAACGATTATTCGTAGTGTCGCAATCTGGTCTGTGCACGACCTATCCTTACGGAATCCAGCCTCTTGATCTCGAAGTTGGGCGTCTACTGCGTCTTTCATCCGATTGAATTAATTGTGAATCACAAAGTTTTATATGAAGCGTACTGACATAATAATAATTAATGTATTTGGAGGTAGCAGTTGTTTGGTCAATTGTGCTTTCAATGAACTTGATTGTTTCAATATTGAAACTGTTATTGTTGTTAAACAAATATGGATTGTGGCTAGCAGTGGAATCCAGTTTGATGCGTGTTTCGCCCTATTTGGAACTCCTCAGCTGGTTATACCTGCTTCTCAGAGTTGATGTTCACTTTGGAACTCGGACCCAGTACCTTTCGCTTCAAACGCCATCACGTTATCCACTTAACTACTGAATCCTGATAACTACCTGCTTGTGCAACGGGGTGAAGTTATATGCACGAAACGAGCGTCCTGGATTCCACTTCTACCCACTATCCATCTTTTTTTATAAAGCTTGTGACTTCAAGCAATATCGAGGCAGTCCGCGTAGGATGCACATATGCCAACAAGAGACTGATCAATTTCAGTCCAATATAACAATGGGAAGATAGAAGTAAACCACAACAAGTGAATATATGTTGTTGTTGTTGTTCTGAACCGTAGCATCACTATTTACTTCAGGTTGAAGTTAGTCTCATAAATTATTTTATGAGAATTGAATTTACTTAAGACAGAGATATAGCAATGAATGATTGTTTTGGCAGTTTTCACTTTATGACAATTTAGGCTGCATTTGTACATTGTATTTAATATCGCATCTCTGTCGATAATCAAACCGTTGGCAATACAGAGTGTCAACATTTCCTCAATCGAATTCATGTGTAGAAAAGCGGTCCACATAAATCCTTAGCATACCATGTTGTTTCACTGCTGTTTTGTGTCAGTTCAGTTGAATGAAGATTGCGATTTATTCGATGTTTGACTACTGAGAATTGGTGCACTTTATTTCAAATTTGATGTAGCATCCAGCTTCCTTCACAGTCGCTTCTTCCAATATGGACAGAATGGGATGTAGGGAATGTAACAGGTTGTGGATAAAGGAAATCATAGGCAGATATGATTATATTATAAAGAGGAAGGTTGAATGTGAATACATAAGCAATAATAATTCCCTGAAACTAATGGGAAGCTCAACTGAAATGATGAACTTTCGAATAATGGTAGTTTGAATAAATTTATCACAGAAAAATCAGTGTAAAAGAGTCACAACTGAGTATCTCTTACTCTACTCTATGAGAAGTCATGCTTAAGCAAACGATGAACCCCCTTATAATCCATTGTATCATTTTAAATAGCTCGAACTCAGAATTCCCTTCAGTATTTAAGCTAAAAACTGAACTATGTTTTCACCATATTTATTTTATTTTACACCCTCTCACCATTAAAAATCTAGTGAAACAACACCTCAGTATGCTTCACTGAGAACAAAATTTCCCGGAGATATCATTTTCAAACTGTTCAAAAGAATAAAAGGGACTAGAACTTACTTACTTTCCTGATTAGCGTTTTTTAGCGAGTTAGATTTCCACAGGATGGGGTCGCTAACCCCATGGCAAACCCTCCTCCTTTATCCGGGCTAGGGACCGGCAGTAGCCCCCGGAGGGGCTACAGGCGAAGTTAAATGACACTAGAAGTTTGAATTCTATTGATGAACCAATCTAAATCTTGCTGTCATTACATATTTATCATGATTGTTGTCTAAATAGCAATAAACTTCTAAATACTTGTCATTTATTTAAACCGATTCTCTACAAAATTATTGGTTATGGAAAACTATGCTCTTGAAGGCTTTATCAACATAACAAAGATGGAAAGGTCAAAAACATAGTTACACATAATGTCAAAGCACAATGACAAAATATAAAAAATGATAGATGTTTCTAATTGTGTTCAGTATTCTGAGTCGGACGACTTAATTGTTTTAGTCGTCATTCTAAAGGACATAATCTGTAGAGAATCAAAGTAGGCACAACATGATCACTTTTTTCCATTTCATGAGGAATGAACCAAGATTTATTCATGCTCTATTTGTTATATCGTGTACGTGCGTACATGTGCCTTGTTTGATATATGAAGTGATGATCCCCGCCTATTAGAGAGGAGTGAATTATCGATCAGAGGAATGATACACGAAAACCGTATGAGCAGTCATAAGTATTTATCAGTCCTGCTATCTGTCTAGCCCAGCCAGTTAAATCCAGAACATCAATAACAGCTTCTGCAATACGAATCATTATTCTCAAACATACTGGGTTTATATACCAAACAAACTGACCACATCGTACCATAAAAATAGAAGATAACATATGTACAAGATTTGGCCAAATGTGGCTGTGAATGTGGGAGGCAGTAATTAATGGACTGGGAATAACTCAAGAATGGTAAATCGTATAATAATAGTCTATAGGCCAAAATAAAGCTCATAATAAAGGGAACATGAATATGAATAGTTAAGTTACTTAACAATTATACAATAGGAAATATACACATCATATTGGTCCATAAGTAGTGCCAAAAGTTACCCTTCATAATTCCCTTCGGGAAATATATATATGAACACAGTAATCTAAGCAAGATTTCAGATTGTGTGTATTTATTCAATACAAAAGTTATGTATTTGGATTTAAGTTGTACTCAAATATGAAGATTAAAGTATACAATAGCGATCATTATTGGCAGTCCTAACCATATACCATTCATAATCAATGGATCATTAATTGTGACAAACAAATTTATTCTAAGATAGAAACTAGTAAAAATCAAAGATCCAATTCACAAGGAGGAACAACAGAATTGTGTTGATGAAATCAAATGTAATGACTATAATGCAACGTATGTAGGTAAAACATTAAGGCAACTGAATGTGAGGTTGAAGGAACACAAACAATGATTAAAGTACATTTCTAAGTCCTCAGATGATATAAGAAAACTTGAGAACAAGTCATAAATAGCATTGCACTCGATGGAATCGGGTCATACAATTGATTTCAATGGCACAAGAATCTTACAAAAAGGCTTTAATTCTTATAAAGAGAAATTAACAGCTGAAGCCTTATATATATATGGTCAAATCCAAACAATATGAATGGGATAGACAGAATACAATTAGCTGTACCATGGCAACTAATCATTAATCAATAAAAACCTAAAATCCTTTTCCATTTTATCTATCTCATATTATCTGAATAACAACAATTATATTCAATGATTCTAATCAGTTTGTCTTATCTAAAGTTGTTAAACTGAAACAAATACATTCTTCCTTTTTGTGAATTCATTCCTTTATATTGTATATCTATCTACCATTTTATGCATGGTGTGACATTTGGATTCATATCATTTATAAAGTTTAATGTTTCTTTAAAAATTCACCGACCAGAGATACACTCTATATGCTATCTTAACACTTTTCATTTCACACCATCTGTCTTTTATACACTAAAACAAATACCTACTTTAAACATTTTTTAAATGTTAAATTCATTGGGTATTACTTACTTGAATCTTCCTATTGTTATTTAGGACAGAAATTGATTAGTCTCTTGTTGGCATATGTGCATACTGTGCATATTGCTTCGATATTGCCTGAAGTCACAAGCTTTATTAGTAATGGAATCCAGGACAAGACACGTTTCGTCCTATTTGGGGCTCGTCAGCTGGACGTACCTCTATCTCAGAGATGACGTTCACTCCGGGGACTCGAACCCAGTACCGTTCACTTCGAACGCTATCACGTTATACACTCAGCTATTGAATACTGATAGCCACATGCTTGTGTAGTGGGGTGAAGTTTATAATCGCATGGTGTTGTTTACTTGTATTTTCTCATTGTTATTTACGACTGCAATTGATCAGTCTCTTGTTGACAAATGTTGATTGAATGACCTATTCAGTGTACAATGAACTGAAGAACCATGAACCTATTTATATTCGATAATTTTGATGTTTTATTATATTTCCTTGAAAAGTCTTGGACTATATTGACAGGCGCAATGTTGGATTTACTTCAAATTCTTCCTATTTCTTATCTAACAACTATTTATTCATGTAAACTTCAATAGAATGAAAAGTTATTGTTAAAAACTATAACTTCTGATAGGTTTTTGTTCTCTGAGCTTGATCCACCTGAGCTACAAATCTTCTTTACCATCTCGAAAACTATAATTTTAGTTTGCAAACTTAACTTTTTTTTCTCTCTCAATTTGCTTTATGTAAATGAAGATAGAAAAAGAAAACAGAAGAGAAATAAACAATAATAATCAATAATTTTCATTTCATTAGACATTAACACCGTTGGATGCCGGCTCAGTGGGGCTCCAGCCCGAGACTGGTAGGTTCTGGGTTCGAAACTCGCGAGTGCAGGATCGTGGATGCCCACTGTTGAGGAGTTCCATAATAAGACGAAACGGCCTTAAAACAGTGCTTCCAGGCTTTTGATGGTGGTCTAGCTTCAATTGATCCATGATTTCAACTATGAAAATACTAAATTCTTCACAAAACCCCCTCTGATCAATAATTTTCATGTTTAAAATGTATTAAGGTATAAAAGACTAAATGGGATTTCGGAATAGCTACCTAAATATTCTCCTAGTTACTTAGTCAGAATTGTTCAATGATAATGTTTGTTGATAACGTAAATTGGGTCATGGCTAAATCACACTCATGGATATATATATATATATATATATATATATATATATATATCACATCATTGGGAAACTTATCGATTGAAAAACATATGACATTCTATGTACAACCTTGAGGTAGGAGAGAGTAGAATGGATATATTTACTTTGTTAGCTTGTTATATAGTTTATAATCATTTAGGATATTGTAATGGAAAGTAAGTCAGTTATTTTGATAGCTAATACAAAACAAAGAATTCACCAGAAATTAATTAACATTAAACATATAAATAAAATCATTCTATATGTAAGAATATTGTATTTTCATAGTTAGAAAGCATGTGTTTGAATCTCGTGAGGCGAGATCGTGGATGTGAACTGCTGAGGAGTTCCAAAATAGGACGAAACAGCCGTTCATTGCTTCCAAGTTTTCCATGGTGATCTAGCTTCAATTGACTCATGAATTTAACTATTAAATTACTACAATCTCTACAACCCCACCCCTTTCTGATAATATCTAAAATACCTTAGTTTCTAACTTTTAATTTCCATTGTCATCAAATTCATTACTTGTAGAAATAACATAAAATTTGAACAAAATCTACAAAAAAAAAAGATTTAAACTATTCATTAGAAATCAATTACTTGTCCTAAATATTGACTATTCCCTTTTTCGTTTTTACCCCTTTTTTTCTTTCTTTGTTTTAATGAAAATGTTACTTCTAATATGAATATTGACTTAATTAAAAAAATTTTTCTTTATAATTAAGATCATTTGAAGAAATGGAAGAAAACGAACAAAAAATGACTTATATTAATATATATATGTCATTATGTTTACATGTCATAGGGGTGTTTACATGTTCATTTCTTTTGTTTTAATTAAAAAAACAAAATTCAATTCTATTGTTCAATGTTCAATATTGTAGAGTATTGGGGAGGGAAGGAGAGTATAAAGGAGAAGATCAATTTAGAAACCATAACAACTATTATTATTATTATTCTATTTATTGTTTATTAGGTGTTAAAATAATAATAATAATAATAATAATATTTATATATTATATGAATAGGGGAATTAATGGATTTAAAAAGAAGAAAAAAGAGTAAAACTAAACATTATCATTAAATTGGAAAAGTTTAATTCATTTTCTTTTTTTTTTGGTTGATATAAATGAATCTGTTTTTATGAAAAATTGAAAAACAACTGTGCTGTTAACTACTTATATCCACATAAGTAGTATATGGTAATGATCAGGCATAGAATGTATTTTGGCAGAAGATTGATAAGGAAAGAATAGGAAAGAAGCGCAATTGCTATACAAATTGATAAACAATAAAATCAGAGAAGATGGACTGATATTTGCAGAAGGAATGGTCAAGATTGAGTCATTTGATTGTTATTTTGTAAATTAACAGTTTACTGTAAGTGGCTATCAAGACTCAGTGGCTGAGTGTTTAACGCGATAGCGTTTGAAGCAAAAGATACTGGGTTCGAGTCCCAGAGTGAACATCAACTCTGAGATGCAGGTACATCCAGCTGACCAGTCCCAAATAGGATGAAACGCGCATTGTCAAACTGGATTCCACTGCTAGCCACAATCCATCTTTGCTTACAATGCTTGTGAATTAAGGCTATATCGAGGCAATACGCACAGTATGCACATATGCCAATTAGTGACTGACCAGTTGCAATCCTAACACATTGATGTAAAGATTCAAACAAACATTACTAAATGAATTTGTTTACTGTATGGTTGTCAGATTTTAGTGAGACAATCTGTAATATGTGTTTAAATACATTCGATTGTTCCCATTCGTTTTCTTATTCACTACAGAACCGGTTAGTAACACTATGATGAGACATGGATGCAGTAAAAAAAATTTTTTTAAATATTAAATACTACTTATTCTT
Source organism: Schistosoma mansoni (assembly GCF_000237925.1). Lineage (NCBI taxonomy): Eukaryota > Metazoa > Platyhelminthes > Trematoda > Strigeidida > Schistosomatidae > Schistosoma > Schistosoma mansoni. The sequence goes on along the minus strand of NC_031502.1, from coordinate 18,452 downwards.
ATGATAAACGAAGCAGAAGTAAAAATTTATGGAATAAAATGATGTCGTTCATTCGTTCAAATTTATTTAATCACTGTGTATATTTAAAATTGTCTTGTAAAGAGATTGAAGTCTTGTATTCAAAAAAACCTGGACAGTTTATAAGATGAACTTTTGTGAATATCTTTCAAGAAAGTTTAATCAATTAGATAAAGATGAATGGTTGTTAACAATAGAATTCAAGATGTGTGTCTCAATCTATTTGGGAATCATCAGTTGGATGTACCTAAATTTCACAGAATCTAGAACTCGAACTCCGTACCGTTCGCTTTAAACGCTATCACGTTATCTACTTAACTACTGAGTCCTGAAAGTCTCTAGTTTTTGTAATGGGGTGAAGTTTTTAATTCATTTTTGAATTGGTTGTTTAGGTCTTTACATTAATATTTAGGACTGTAATTGATTCACGTACATCAATCTGACGAGTCTCAAACTGGATGAAACGCATATCGTGGATTCTACTGCTAGCTGCCATCCATCTCTGCTTATAATGCTTTTGACTTAATAGTAATATAGAAGCAATCCGAACAGGATGCACATATGCCATCAATGATATTGATCACTTAAACATAGGCAATCATCATTAATTATTAGTTGAAAGTTATTTAAAGTAACAGAAATGTTGATTGATCTAACAATCTGTTTTAAGCGACTACTTGTTTTACAAGTATTTACTAATTGAAACAATTGTTTTTTGTTTGTATCTTCTCATTGTTGTTTACGACTGCAATTGATCAGTCTCTTGTTGCTATACATGCATCCTATTCAGATTGCTTCGATATTGCTATTAAACCACAAGCATTATAAGTGGAGATGAATAGTGGCTAGCAGTGAAATCCAGTTTGACACGTGTTTCGTCCTATTTAGAACTTGTCAGCTGGATGTACCTGCATCCTAGACTTGATGGTCATTCTAGAACTTGGATTCAATACTGTTCGCTTCAAACTCCATCACATTATCCACTTGACTATTAAATCTTAATAGCCACCTGCTTGATATTGTTTGCTTAGATCCTTCTACATAATTTATATTCCATTAAACAAAAGAATTTCAAATTTCCTCTACACTTTCAATGACCGTATCCTTTTTTCTTTTTATTTAACTTATTCAGTATAATAATAATGATGAACAATGGAAAAATAGAACAGTTTTAGGTCATTTAAATTTGATTGGTTAAAATTTATTTATCGATCGTTGAAAAAAAAATTTTTTTCAAAAAAAAAAGAGAGAAACTTTAATTTTCTATCTACTCAAATACTTAAATTAAAATTTCTATAACTACTAAGGGGGGGGGGTGATATTTATACTGAAAAGAGAGAAACAGAAAAAAAAATGGAAAGAAAAGAAATTCTCAGTTTCTTCAATTCAACATTTAATTTGATGAAATAATTTTGAAATAGTGGAGAAGATTTGTTGCTTAGGTGGATGATTTTGATGGAGTTTTTTGTTCTTTGAGCTGGATGGTTTGGTCGTCGTGGAGCATTCATCGTCCTTCTGAGCGATATCATCAGCACAAACTTCGAGTAGAAGTCAAGTGTTTGAATTCAAAGCACTACAACCAAACCATCCAGCTCAAAGAACAAAACTTCATTAAAATGATGAAATTATATTCTGTCAGATATTTACAACAGTTTAGTTCACCTTTTATTTTAACAATTGGTACTCAAGGATTTTAGAGAGATAGTGTGTGTGTGTGTGTGAGTGATCCGTTCATTCGAGGAACAAAAAAAGGTTATTTTTTACTTTTAAAATCATTGAGTTCAAAGTTGATAGTTTATTCTTCAATAGTTCATTAATGAATAAAATATATGTATATATCATAAGGAATAAGGTAACGGTCTGTTGAAGTGAACGAAATGATCTCTATATTAAACTCAATCTACAGAAGACTGTATATCTACAACCGACAAAATATGAGATGGGAACCAATGAAGAAAATATTGTTGTTGAAAACATGAATCAATTGAAGCTAAACCACCATGGAAAACTTGAAAACACTGTACGGCTGTTTCGTCCTAGAATGGGACTCCTCAGCAGTACGTATCCACGATCCCGCCTGACGAGATTCGAATTCAGGACCAAGCGCACGAACGCTTGATTAAATCTCCATAAAACCCCTCCTGATAATAATCATATGCTCACTAGTGACTGGCTTCAAGAGGTATATCCTGGGGTTCTAGTAAGAAGCAGTGACTAGTGGAGTTCAAACAGATCTGTTGTAAGATAGTTACTCACGGAAGACAATGGTGGACGGTTGCTCAATTTGCTGGATTGGTTGAAGTTAGACATTAACACCGTTAGATGCCTGCTCAATGGTCTAGTGGTTAAGTGCTCGTGCAGGAAACGGATAGGTACTAGGTTTGAATATCACAGGGTGGTATCGTGGATTCGCACTGCTGAGGAATCTCACAATAGGACGAAACAGACGTCCAATGATTCCATGTTTTCCATGACGGTCTAGATTCAATTGACTCATGATCTCATGGATTTTATTTTTGTGAAATATGAATATGCTACTGATGCTATTATTAATAGTAGTGATAAGAATATATACATCGATAGCAGTTGTACAAATATTATTGAATCCCTAAAGAATTAGTTAACATGTAAAACAAATTATGTTTCACTAATACTATTATATTATTTACCTAATTATACATAACAGGTCTTGTTCATTTGAAGATGAATATTAAAGATGACTACTATTTGTATACATATCTATCTTTTATATAAAGAAATTGAGATCAAACAGATAACCTGGTATGGTAATTCATAGATCACTGATGTGTTTACTTATTCTTTAAGAATAAAGTCTGTTTTCATAAATACGACTGACATCGTGTTCATAACCGAATAATGTATAAGGAGAGGGAATGCTTCTAATAAAATCTTATTTTCTTTCCATGGTTTTCACCAAATGTAACGCAGTTCGCCACTTTCATGATTCTAATTAATACCTTTGAATATTGGATACCTTAGTCAACTCATCTTTGAACTAATTGATTAATCAGTTTTAGTTCTTTGTAATACTGTAGTGAACAGATCACTAGTTGGGAACAATCGAATGTACTTTAACACAACATTACAGTATATCTCATTAAAATATGAGAACCATATAGTGAACAGTTAATTTGCAAAAAAACAATCATTTGTCAGAAGGGGTTTAGTGGAGATTTTAGCAATTTTATAGAGTTGACATCAAGAGTCAATTGAAGCCAGACCACTATCAAAAACCTGGAAGCTTCAATTGACTCATGATCTCAAATCTATGAAATTACTAAAGTCTCCACCAAATCCCTTCTGATAATGATCATGTGCTCACTAGTGTCTGGCTCTATGAGGTATTTCCTGGAGTTCTTGTGAGAAGCAGTAACCAATGGAGTTCAATCAGGTCTGTTGAGAAATATCAACTCACTGATGACATTGGCGAATGGTTGCTCAATTTCGTGAATCGGTTGAAGTTAGACATTAACACCGTTAGATAACGGCTCAGTGGTCTATCGGTTAAGTGCTCTGGCTCGAGACTGGTAGGTCCTGGGTTCATGTCTCGCGAGTGCGGGATCGTGGATGTGCACTGCTGAGGAGTCCCATAATAGGACGATTTGGCCGTCCAGTGCTCCCAGGTTAACGATGGTGGTCTAGCTTCAATTGACTCATGATCTCAACTCTAAACAATCAATTGTCTCAATTTAACTGTTACTTCTGCAGATATTCATCCATAATCTCTGATTATAATGGTTTATGCATTTTCGTACCAATCGCATACCGTTTCCGATCTCTTCTTATCGATCTTCTACAGAAATACATTCAATGTCTGACCATCACCATATACTACTGATATGGATATCAGTAACCCACACCACACTCGTCCCCCCTTTAAAGTTTTCGTTCTTGTGTTGGTTCTGCTAGCCGTGCACACTATCTTCTTTTGCTGCAGCCTGTGTCAATCTCTCCGACAAAATGTCGAGTCTGCGGCGCGCTGACCTCCATAGCTATACTATTAACTAACACATTACCCTTAGATTGTTTTAATTCCATGATTTTCTTGTCCATAACAAGATGTTTTTTATAACAATCAAAGATTAATAGGTATCCCTTTTATGTTATCACCGAATGTGTTGAAAAAATTACATGTATCTACCAAAGCAGTTACATTGGTAAGACAAGAAGGAGAGCCTATGTCTGATTCAAAGAACATATTTTGAGAAGTCCAAGGATAAATGGATCAAACTCATTCGACAGTGTCATTTCAAGAAATCTCCTTGATACAGGACATCAAATGGATACACTGAGGTCTTTCAAAGTGAATAATAAACAATCAAACTCCAATCTTCCGAAATTTGTAGAAGCAATAATGATCAACCATCTTAAACCAGATCTATTTGTCCAAAAAGAAGTACTCATAAATCTTTCTTTACCCTAGTAACATTACATAGATGTTATTGAATAATTCAACACTTCCTGAAGTTTGATTACAACATTTTCATTTACCTTCACTTTATATTTTTCTTTATTTATGAAAATACTACAATCTCTACCAATTCCCATACACATACTATACATAGTCTATTGTAATACAGATTCATTTAGGCCAGTGATCACACAGCTCAACATCATTGACCAAGTAAAATTAATTTAACTGAAAAGGTACATGCTAATCCGGAAATATAAAAACCATGTAAACATTCTAAAGATATTTGATTGATAAGATAGAATTAACTATGAGATCTTTTGATTGACTTTCTTAATAAAAAGTTAAGATTGTATATTTTTTTCTTAACTCAGTTTGATTGTTCACCCAGTATTACTTGCTGAATATAGGAAAAGATGTTAGAAGTGGATCGAACATACATTAAAGAAATCACTGAATTGCATCACGAGGCAATTCCTAACTTGGAATTCTGAAAGGAAAGCTGAAAAGAGGAAGGCCAAAGAAATAGAAGCAGGTATGAAAAGGATGAATGTTAATTGAAAAGAACTGGAAAGGATTGCCTAGGACAGGGTTGGATGGAGAATACTGGTGTGTGGCTTATGTTCCCCCACGAGGGGTAACAGCCGTAAGTAAGTAAGTAGATAAGTATTAGTTTCCTCACAATGATAATGATGTTTATTGAAGTGTCATGTTAATTCATTATGAACATTCTTTATATTGGAACAATGATGAACTCAGTTCAATATGGTATGTAGCATATGCTTTTCCTAGTTGAAAGCGTCAATCAGTTGAAGCTAGACCATCACCGAAAACCTGGAAGCACTGGACGGCCGTTTCGTCCTATTGTGGGACTCCTCAGTAGCGCGCATCCATAACCTATGCTTTCGTAATAATAATTCTATATATTTCCTTATTTGTAATGTTTTTATTCATCAATCATTGATTGAGTGTACAAATTCATCTATAAATTAGTTTATTTTCTTTGTTTTAACTTAGTGATGTACATTCTAGGGGCCTAATGGGAATCCTTATTTATATACCTTTCAAATTTTGATTTTGATTTATGAGAATTACCATGGTTTCCGGTTCCTAATATTCAATAATGGGAACAAGCTATACAATAGTAATAACATCGATTCTATTTGTATATTTAGAAAAATAATAATCAACTGAGATGTAGTTCAATTCATGTCATAGAGCTTAGTAATGTATTCTTTATGAATTTACTTACCTATAAAAAGAATATACACTATAAGATCTCTGTGAGATGCTTTTAATGAAGATGGTGAAAAAACGGTTCAAACTGGAAGATCATGATCATATTTCGAAGTTGCGCTTCATTGACTTAATCTTATAGCAACTCTCCTACAATCAATTTTGATTATGATTAATTTTGGTTAAGCTCATTTATTAACTTACTTAACAGACAATGTTATTCAAACTGCAACAATTCGTTTATTTTCTTGTTTCATTATGATCATTAGTATATCTGTATAAACGTGTACTCTTGATCATATGTAACAGCCTACGCATATATATCTCTCTCTAGCTAAATTGTTGATAGCTTAAATAGATCACTCGATGTGTCATTCTCTTTCCCATGTATACATATATGTATGCGAATCCTATTATTAGCCTTTCCTTTGCTTTACTGTGCCCTTATTCGATTTGACTATAAATATACCTCTGTATTCTCTCGCATACGAACATTTGAATCTCTGCTTCAAATTCGCTCGATATGCTTGTAGCTTTGTTATCTGTGCTATCCGCTAATAAACTTTAGTAGTCGCCGCTTATTATTGCCTTCTGATTTCAAATACCATTGAGATAACGGTTACAATGGTGATTGAATAACGAATAAAAACCCCCCTATAATCTTATATGATTAGTTGGATATGATCATCTGATTAGTAGCTTCAACTCAAATAAATCTAAATTATCAGAAGGGGTTGAAGTTAAACATTAACACCGTTGGATACCGGCTCAGTGGTCTATCGGTTAAGTGCTTTGGCGCTAGACCCTTAGGTCCTGGGTTCGACTCTCGCGAGTGTGGGATCGTGGATGTGCACTGCTGAGGAGTCATATGATGGGACGAAACGGCCGTCCAGTGCTTCCAGGTTTTCGATGGTGGTCTAGCTTCAATCGACTCATGATTTCAACTCTATAATATCTAAATGATGTCAAGAAACTAGGTCCAAATTCTAGAAACTAATTTACTGAATTCCTTAATTCTACAATAATAATAATCATTCGTGTACATAGTAATTAATAAAGATGTCAAGCTTTATGATTTATGTAATCAATGAACTGTGACTTAAACGAATAGAAGCAGAACCATCATTGTTTAGTAAATAGTTTGACATTTAAATAAAGACTAAGAAGAAATTTTTTTCAGTTTTATTATTCGAATACGTCACCCATATGAATAGATCATGATTATTGTATAGAGTTATTGGATGTATATATGAAAGTGTGTGTTACTGATGACGATAGATATAAGTAGTATGTACAATCAATTGAAAGTGAAATAAACGTTATGAATTACATAACGTACAATCATTTCTCTCAATGTCAAGACTTATCACGCATAAATTCTATGCGTAAACCAAGTATTGAACGTTATTTCTCTTAGTATGAATTTGGTGTGTGTGTGTGTGATGTCGACAGATATAAGTAATATGTATCATCAATCGAAAGTGAAATGCATGGATGAAGAAGGTTAAGAAGATCGAAGAAAAGAGGACAAGAACAGTGAATGATTGGTGTGGAAACGAAGGAACAATGAAGTCTTAGATGATTGGTTGACATTTTGCAAATGGTGTATTTACTGTATGGTTTTTAGATTTTACTAAGACGTTCTGTAATTTTGTATTCAAATACATTCGATTGTCCCAACTTGTGTTCTTTGGTTTGTTTTCTCCCACAGTAACTTGTTGCTTGTAGTGTCTGGCCAACGGATCCGAAGTTTCTTGCGTAGACAACTGATAATAAACACCTGTGTCTTCTGGATGATGGCTTTCATAGTTCTCGACGTCTCCGCTCCATACAGTAGAACTGTTTTAACATTTGTATTGAAAATTCTAATCTTGGTATTGGTTGACAATTGTTTTGAGTTCCAGATGTTCTTCACATCCTCCAAAGCTTCTTCGTCAAGTGTAATTTGATTGGTGCATGTTGTTTTGTATCGGAGAGTCTTGCTTTTCCCTTTGTTTATATTAAGACCTACTGCTGTTGATGCTACTGTTACACTGGTCGTCTTCTCCCGTATTTGTTGTTGTGTGTGTGATAGAAGAGCCAAATCATCTACAAAGTCTAAATCGTTCAGCTGCTGAAAAGATGTGTATATAATGTTGTCAATAATTAAGTTTGTCAAAACCACGCACGTTATCTGTAGTGTAATGTTTTTAAGGAGGAATCCTATCCCATAAAGTCGACAATAATATGATCTCACAAGTGAACTACAAAACGATTGTTTACAATCAAGGTTTAAATGAGTTATTCAATTCCAATATTACCTAATCTATTTGAATGAATGTTAAACGTGACAACATTGAATTGTTATATAGATTGTACAAGTCATGTATTTAAACAAATAACAATATAAGTAGTTGATTTAAAAATTAGAAGCGAGTGATAAGTCATGTTGTTCGAGATATGAGTAGAAATTCAGTTGTGATTGTATATTCCCATGTATTAAGAAGTTTTAAAAGAACTATGTTGTATAACAATAAATCATCTTGATATTAGTTGTTTGAATCTTTCTACTGATGTTTATGACTTCAATTGATCAGTCTGTTATTGTCATATGATCATCTTGTACAGACTGCATTGATATTGTCTTAAATCATAAGCGTTAAAAGCAGAGATGAATGGTGACTAGCACTAGGATCCAGGATTTACGTTTCGTGCTATTTCAGACTTGTCAGTTGTATGTACCTGAATCACACAGTTAATGTTCACTCTAGGACTCGAATCTAGTATCGTTCGTTTCAAACGCCATCATAGGTTATCCATTTAACTATTAAGTCCTGATAACCACTAGCGTGTGCATTGAAATAAAGTTTTAATTCATTTTGTATTGTGTGTTTGAATCTTCTCATTGATGTTTACGATTGCGATTGATCAGTTTGTTATTGCTTTATGTACATAATCTATAACATAGTAACAAAATCTCTAAAAAAAAATTACGATTTAAATTTACTGCATCAGTTGTTAAGGACATTTTTTTCCCAAATGGACATTAGTTAATTAGGTTCATATATTCATAGAATAAAAGTTATGTCAGTAAACAAACATCAATCAAACTGTTTTCTGCCCCCCTTTTTTTCTTCAATTAACCTTAACATAATAAATGATGACAATTTTTATTGTTTATAATAACAAATGGACTATTAAACAAGAGACTTAATATAATGAAACAAATCAACAAGTATAATTTGATTATTTATTTCCTGAAGAGGTAGCTTACAGTGAGTTACGAAACGTCGGAAAATCTAATTTTTCTACTCATTAAGATATTACAAGTATAGTATATCAATGTGTTCCATTACTGAACTACAAACTGGCCGAGTCGTCCTATTGTGGGACTCCTCAGTAGTGCATATCCACGATCCCGCTTCACGAGATTCGAATCCAGGACCTATCAGTCTTGCGCACCAGGACTTAACTTCTAGACCGCTGAGCCGGCATCTAATGGTGTTAATGTCTTACTTCAACCAATCCACCAAATTTAGCAACTATTCATCATTGTCTTCCGTGAGTAACTATCTTGCAACAGACCTGATTGAACTACACTGGTCACAGCTTCTCACTAGAACTCCAGAAAATACCTCTTCAAGTCAGTCACTAGTGAGCATATTATTATTATTATTATTATCAGAACGTGTTTTGCGGAGATTTTATCAAGCGCTATTGCGCGAGACTGATAGGTCCTGGATTAGAATCTCACTAGGCGGGATCGTGAATGCGCATTGCTGAGGAGTCCCACAATAGGACGAGACGGCAGTCAAGTGCTTCCAGGTTTCCATGATGGTCTAGCTTTAATTAATTCATGATCTCAACTATTGAAATTACTATAATATCCACAAAGCCCCTCCTGATATCAAAAAAAGAGTTAATCACTTTTAAATTGACTTTTTCTTACACATGAAAGAACATTAGAAGAATAGAGACATGAAGAGAGTCTACCAAACAACACCATTGAAGTTAATACATACCTAGATGTCAAAAATCTAATCTTATGAATTTAAAAGATCAATATTATAAGAAACTTTAGACTATCTTCAATAACCATAAAGACTTGATATTAGAATGAATTCAGATATATACAACAAATCTTATTATTCATGTCAAGTTTTAATTTGTCGAATGAAACAAATCTATGAAGTAACAGGTTCCTGAACTATTTAATACAGGGGATTGTTAATTTCATATAAGACTATAATGTGAACATAAAAATATTGTTACAAGTGTAAGGATGGCTCGTTGGCAAACTTAAGGAGGCCTCAAGAAGTCCAGAAAGAGCCGAAGACATTTCATCCAATCACGTTTTAGAAAAACATTTTAGAATGTCGATGTATAGCTCCCCTAGTGGATGAATAAGAAGACCCTCTATGTGCTTATTGGCTGTCCAAAATAATGATTTACTTTCAGCCAAAAATCTATAAATACATGAGATTTTCGTACTATATTTGATACTGTTTGGAATAACATTTCTTCCACTTGTCTTCTGTCTTCTCATTTGCAACTTGGGAAGGTTCTAGCGTTCAGGTGCCCAAGTTATACACGACATACTAAGAGTCTAAGTTCAAAATAGAACAACAAGTTCATTTGTATCTAATTAAGTGTTTTAAAAAAGGCTTTCTTCATACTTTGGTACTAAGATTTTCTTTAGTGTAAAGTGAATAAGTTACGTAAATAAAAGTCCGTCAATATAAAACTTTTATTGAATATTGAAATAAGTCAAGGTAAAATACATTTACAGAAAACAGATGTGAAAAAACCAACAACATATTCAATGTTCATTTATAAGCAAAGATGGATAGTGGCTAGCAGTGGAATCCAGGACGCACGTTTCGTCCTATTCGGGACTCGTCAGCTGGATGTACCTGCATCTCAGAGTTGATGTTCACTCTGGGACTCGAACCCAGTAACTTTCGCTTTAAACGCCATCGCGTTATCCTCTCGGCCACTGAATCCCGATAGCCACTTGCTTTTGCAATGGGGTGAAGTTGAAATTTACTTAGTATTGTTTCTTTGGATCTTCCCATTGATGTTCATTTATTCCTGACTAAATTATATTTATTGACCCTATTCCATGTACTTGACGTACTACTAACATATAAAAACAGTAAGTAACATTATCTTCTTAGTTTTTTTCGGGGTGTGTGGGCTGTAACATATCTTCCTTTAACCTACTATAGTCAACAAGGACACAAGTGAGCACAATCGAATGCACTCAAACACAAAATTATAGTACGTCTTTGTAAAACCTGAGAATCATACAGTAAATGTCAATCGATTGTCTTAAACTTGACTGTGCCTTTTGCAAATATCAGTCAATTGTCTCAGGTTTCATTGTTCCTGCATTTTCATACCAATCACTTTCCGTTTCCGTTCTTTCCCTCTCGATCTTCTACTGAAATACATTCTATTCCTGACCATCGCTGTATACTACTTATGTGGATATAAGTAGCTCACATCACACTACTACTTACAATTTTCAGAGTTTCACAATGAAGAAGGAATTTGATGTTTACTAGTAGTCGATATTTCAAGAAATAATAGGTTTTCACTGGTTGAACTACTTCTGTTGTTATAAAAATATGCCTGTCATTTACTACATATACTTGATATATTGGTAATGTTTCTATAGAATGATTTGATGTTTTTCAGTCTAACTAACTGTGTTATTCATTTATTTACTTCATGATTACTTACTTACGTCTGTTACCCCTCGTGTATGAGCATAGAGCACCCACCAGTATTCTCCATCCAACCCTGTCCTGGGCAATCGTTTCCAGTTATTTCCAGTTAACATTCATCCTTTTAATATCTGCTTTTATTTCCCGACGTAATGTGTTCTTTTCCGCTTCCCTTCCGCATCCCAAGTTAGCACTTGCTTCGTGATGCAGTTTGGGAACTTCCTCAATGTATGTCATATCCACTTCCAACATCTTTTCTTAATTTCCTCATCAGCTAAAAGCTGGTTTGTTCTCTCCTATAAAACGCTGTTGCTGATAGTATCCAATCAACGGATATTGAGTATTTTGCGTAGACAACTGTTTATAAATACTGGTACATTCTTGACGATGGATGTAGTAGTTCTCCACGTTTCAGCTCCGTACAGTAGGACTTTCTTGACATTCGTACTGAAGATTCTCACTTTGAAGTTAGTTGACAGTTGTTTTGAGTTCTATATGTTCTTCAACTATAGAAATGTGGTCCTTGTTTTGCCAATCCTTGCCCTTACATCTGCATCTGATCCTCCTTGTTTATCAATGATTCTTCCCAGGTACGTGAAAGATTCCTTATCTTCCAGAGTTTCGCCATCAAGTGGTGCTCTCCGTGTTGTATTTGAGAATCTTGCTTTTTCCTTTGTGTATGTTGAGGCCTATTGATGCAGAGGCTGCTGATACGTTTGCTGTTTTCTTCTGTATTTGTTCGTGTGTATGAGATAGGAGGTCTAGGTTCTCTAGAAGTCCAAATCGTCTAATTGATTCTGAGTTGTCCATTGTATTCCGTACTTCCCATCAGATTTCGAATTCTTCATATTCCAGTCAATTAACAGAAGAAAGAGGAAGGGGAAGTTAACACAAAGCTTTACATGACTGACGTTCAAAACTGCGAAGAGTTATTTCGGTTTATTAGGCAACCAACCTCTCTAACATCATTCATTGATCGGTATCGGTTTGTGATATAAACATACTGAAAAATGAACAAAACTCATCATCTATCTGATTAATTCAAGATGATCATTTCTAATGACAAGCCTTAAAATACTACAATTTCCTTATAGGATAACCAGTAACCAGAGTTATGAACAAGAACATAGGAGAGGATAGACAGATGAATTTCAATTAAAAGTTACAGAATGTGTTAGTAAAATTTGATAATCATACAGTAAATACACCATTTGCAAAGTGCCAATCAATCATCTAAGACTCCATTATTCCTTCGTTTCCATATCAATCAATCTCTGTTCTCATTCTTTTCTTTTACAATCTTCTCAAACTTGAGCCTCCATGCATTTCACTTTCGATTGACGATACATACTACTTATATCTGTCGACATCAGTAACACACCACTTAATAGTAATATCTGTTGATATTTTTTAAAAATCGGTCTCTTTATTTATTAATCCAGACAATTTATTAGGTATACTTAATTAACCAGCGATTTTCATGATTGAAAGCGTGAGTCAATTGAAGCTGGACCATCATCGAAAACCTGGAAGCACTGGACGGCTAAACCGTCCTATTGTGGGACTCCTCAAAATTACACATCCACGACCTCGCCCAGCGAGATTCGAACCCAGGACCTACCAGTCTCGCGCCAGAGCACTCAACCGATAGACCACTGAGCCGGTATCCAACGGTGTTAATGTGTAATTCCAACAAGTCCACGAAGTTGAGCAACCTTTCACCAATTGCCTTCAGTGAGTTTCTATCTCAAAACAGACATGGTATGAACTCCACTGGTCACTGCTTTTCACTAGAACTCCTGGATTCACCTCTCGAAGTCAGTCACTAATGATCATATGATTATTATCAGAAGGGGTTTATCGTGGAGATTTAATATTATCATTATTATTATTTTTATTTATCCTCATACTTAGATAGTATAACAATGTAAACTTTGTTCAACACAAATGGTAGACTAGTAACACATTATGAACTTGAGCATACACATCCGTTTTGGAAGGCAAGATTTAAGAAAAAAAAAAGGGTGAACAGCTTTGTCCTATTATCAGAATATTCTCTCAGGAACATCTTTTTGTTCACTTTTTAATCTCATCCTTATGGTGTTAAGTAGATATTCACATATAAATAAAGATGAACATAGAACAGCTATTACTTATATGAATAATTTGATTCCATTAAAAAAGTGACATCTTGATTGTCTTAAATGTAACCAACTAATGGCCAAATGGTGTAACAATCAAATAGGCTTATTTCTTACCTCATTTATTAAGACTGTGATTACAATCTATTCAAGCGTGTAGAAAAGATCGACAGAAAGTCGATTCTTCTTAGAAAGATGGGTACAATCTCAACTCACAAATCAAAATTTACAATATGGATAGTTTTTCTTTAGTTAACGATAGATAACCAAGGAATCCTGAATATATGTTACATTCTATAATGGAGTTACACAGCAGTGCCCACCTATCATATTGACAGGATGTAAACCTAAGATATATAGTGATAACGGTGATCGAGCCAGCATTAAACCACTGAGTTCATTAGTAATTCCAAAATCAGGAAATTTGAAATGGTGGATAACTAATGTCTACTACTATTTTCTGTGTGATTCATCTTGCTCTTCATATAGTTACACTTCACTGTTTACGGCTTCTCACTGGAACTCTGATTAGTCGTATATATGCAGTCACTAATGAGCAAATGAGTACTATTAGCAAAGAAATCTCATTGAGATCGAGTAGATTGGGACACCATGAACAACTAAAGATCTCCAAACATTTGTTACATCACAAGAGTGTAAACCTTGAAAGCATATGTAATTATTTTAGTTTTCCATTTGTTTGGTTTCTCATCTTTGCTTTTAGGGTATTCGGTACTAAAGAAGTGAGCTTTGAATGGTTGGGATGTTTGTTTATTTTGCTTCATTTTTTAGTCTAAATAGATTATCAAATTTGTTAGAAACGTAATTAATAAATAATACTATATAGTTGAAATCATGAGCCAACTGAAGCTAGACCACTATGAAAAACCTGGAAACACTGAACGTCTTATTGTTGGACTTTTCAGAAGTGTGCATTTTTGACCCCACCTCACGAGATTCGAACCCAGGACCTATCAGTCTCGCGCACGAGCGCTTAACTTCTAGACCACTGAGACGGTCAGCATCCAACGGTGTTAATGTCTCACTTCAACCAATCCACGAAATTGAGCAACCATTCACTAATGTCTTCAGTGAGTTGATATCTATAAAATTACTAAAATCTTCACAAACCCCCCTTCCGATATAATAATAGTATAGTTTGTATTATTCATATTCGTGGTGTTAATTAAGTAGTATAGTTTGAAATCAGATTGCATGTTATTAGGCTATACAGCTGAGTAAACTAATCTCAAATATAATAAATATATAATAATGATCCAAATCATTACAAAAACCTTCTTATATCAATAATTAATCTGTATAAAATACAGTTTATTTACGTAGCTATTTTTAGAACTGCTGTTTTCATTCAAGATATTTAGTCAAATAAGAATAAGCAATAGATTGAATCATTTCTTTGAAATTAGAATAGCTAAAAGTTAATGATGTTTCAAAATGAATGCGATCATTAGCGACTGGCTTCATGAAGTATTTCCTGAAGTGCAAGGGAGAAGCCGTGGTCATTGGAGTCCAACCAGGTCTGTTGTAGAGGCAGTTACTCATTGAAGACAATCGTGGATGTGTCGATCAATATTGTGGATTGGTTGAAGCTAAACATTAACACTGTTGGGTGCCAGTTCGATAGTCTAGAGGTTTAGCGTTCTTCCATGAGAGTGAAGGTCCTAGGTGATGAATGTTCAAGCTCTTAACAACTATATGTACATCTCAGTTTAGTACGAGTAAATTTCCTTTGAGAGTTTGTTATTATACTCAATAAACTACTGTTCTCAACAAACATATTACTGATAATCATTGTCAAAAGGTGTATATTTGCAATTGTATAGGTTTGACAATTGATTTGTCGAAAAAGAATACCTTACACTGAACAAATCCTTTATGTATTCATGTTTTAGTATGTGTATTTCATTAAACTCTTAAAACCCTAATCATTACATAGTCTAGCTTTCATCAATGTTTACCAGTTGACTTTAACTGTATGAAAGAATACTTATTTCATTCACCATTTATTAAGTCTTCTTTTAGACATTGATCTTAATTTAATTTACCAAATGGTTGCCAAACAATTACGTTACACCTTCATCAAAAATCTTACAAAGTAAGCTGGAATAAACATGTTCAGAAATTGGAAAAAATCAGCAAAACGAATTCAAACAATGGCTTCACTTAGTTAGTAATCGTTAAATAGCAGTGTATACAAACTTGAATGGGTAGATGTATTCGGTAGAATTCAAACTAGTGTTATTTCTATGTTCAGATACAAGATATCACGGGATTGGGTATGAGAGCCCTCAAGTGCCCTGATACGGCCGAAAGTGGGGAGAGTCTGCCCTCCCTCTCGAAATGCTCTCATATGGCCACGCGTATATAGCCTCTGTAAGGGAAGTCCTACTCATTGCCTTCTCGTGGCATTACTGTTGTTTACGAAATTGAGAGGACCAAAAGCGAATGTCCGGAGCTTTAACTTGGTTGGTGGACACGGAGGGTTCACCTAGATGAGTTGGAAAACCCTGATTCAAAACCAATGGTGCACATGGGCTCCAGTATCCTAAGGGAACAAATGGCGTATGAATCAATTGTTGGTCACCGGCTACCATGGGACTGCATCTCCTCACGATGCTCCACTGCCTTGTGGGTTCGACCTCTAGGTCAAAGGCTCCGTTCAGGTGTGGCCTCCTAAGAAAATCACCTGCTTCAGTTTGGGGACCTGTGCAGTATAACAGCCCTCACACAAATCAAGTGAGATTTGTGTGGCACATATGTATCTGGTGCCCCTTTGTACCAATATTTATGTGTTTAAATAAAATCGCTGGATTATTTTGATCATGAATGGAACCATGAATAGAAGAATATATACTTCAGTTGAGAAAGAAATCAAATAAATGTTTTTCTGACATCCTATACTTTTTTTATTTGGAAACCTATTCTTCATGTATAGTATCTGTGTACGTTTGTACAGCAAAAAACTATTACATCGTCTGATTGCGCAGTCGATCATAATATCTATTCCGTTATACTACATCGTATAACTGTTAGATTTAAGGTTTCATATATTCTCTGTCATATCCTCTCATGAATCAGCTAACATGAACATATATATGAAATGTAAGCAAACATTTTTATCTTTATTGGTAGGATATGAATCTTTTGTAAAACAATTTCGCGCTAAGATTAAAATACATTGATTGTAACGCAGTTGATAAGTACTATTTTGAATAGATTTCATTTAAGGTGTGTATAGGTTTGAAGGAATTATGAAATTATAATCAGAAAAGGGTTTTGTGGATATTGAAGTCATGAGTCAATTGAAGCTGGACCACCATGGAAAATATGAAAGCAGTAGATGGCTGTTTCATCCAAGTATAGGAATACTCAGCAGTTCACATCCACGATCCCGCTCTCGGAATCTTGCTTTAATTGACTCGTGAATTCAACTGTTAAATTATCACAGTCTCCACAAAACCTTTGATCTGGTTCAGTGGTCTGGAGGTTATGTGTTCGCGCGTGAAATCGATTGGTCCTAGGTTCGAATCCCGCGAGAGGGATGCTCACTGCTGAGGAGTCTCATTCTAGGATGAAACAGCCGTCCAGTGCTTCCAGGTGTTGAATTATGGTCAAGCTTCAATTGATTTATTAATTCAACTATTAAATTATGATATTCATAATATTCATAATATTTCAAGAATGTTAAGGGTCATTTATGATTAAACTATGTAATTGAGGTCATATACTAATAGAAGTATGTGTAAGAAAGACTAATTTATACAATAATGTAATCAAGGGTAAAAGGAAAAACTTTGTATAACATACAAAGCTACATATTTACATTTGCTCATAAAATAAGATGATAGTATATATACTATTTTGGTTCACCAGGGTGTTTGCTACCTGAGTGGTTGCGCCACAGAATTGGGATGAGCTGTTTGGATTGTAGTGTTTAAGCCTTTATAGTGTCTGGTTCTCCTATAGGGCGGGATTGAGCTTTACTGCTTGGGCTAAGCCTGGGCAGTGTCTGGCTCTCCTGTTAAACGGGATTGAGCTGTACTGTTTGGGTTGCCGCGTGAAAGTCTGGATGGTGTCTGGTTCTCCTGAAAACCAGTGCGAGATTACCCTGGCCCATAAGGGTATATTATATAACTGTGAAATATATACTACTTAAGAACTACTTAATTTGAGGTCATATAAGTCAATTGTTAATTAATACAATGGAATATCTAACATAATAAAGCAACTTATTTTAATGAATATCAAAGTAGGATATTTAATTTGCCATGAATGAAAATCGTAAAATAAGATTATTCAATCCAAATAAATATTAGAAGATCATTCATTAAAGCGGTTCCATTTAACTATCCGGTTAGGTTTAGCGTCTGCAAACCAAGTTGTTTTTGTACATATGTACATATGTAGGAATGATGTCAGAATATTGAGGTACAATTTTGCCAGTTTCTTCCAAAAGGATGTTGTTAAAGACCGAGGACTTCTTAGGAACGGTTCAGCTCCTAAGCCTTTTTCATAAACTAGAAATTATCCTTTAGAATTTAAGACACCAGTTGTTTTAGTGATTAGTTCTAACCACTTCACCAATAAACCGGGGGGGGTGTCTGAAAACGCTGTTTGATTTGAGTAATTTAAGTAAGTAATGCAGATACAGTAATCTTGATCTTTAAGGCTTAAGTTCGGTATAAGTAGAACTATCGATTACATTTTTTCAGAAGTCCTAACAACACCTTCAAAAAACTATTTTTCTGTTTAAATTCATTTAGTATTGTTTGTTTGATTCTTCCCATTGCTGTCTTTAGGACTACAACTGGTCAGTCTCTAATTGGCATATGTGCATACTGTGAATTAAGGCTATATCGAGGCAATACGCACAGTATGCACATATGCCAATTAGAG
>NW_017386020.1:1212926-1299713 GCF_000237925.1 Schistosoma mansoni | reverse complement strand
CGATTTTACATTGATCATGAAATTGGTAAATGTTTCCTGTCATCATCACCATCTCATTCTACAGAAATTTCATCATCACCGTTATCATCATTCACAACAACTGTCCAGTTTAAATAATACAAAGGAACAAAGCAGGAATATTAGGTGGGATCAGTTAAAAAATAGGTCTGAACAAGTCAGTTATGTCATTTCGGTCAAGGTGATTTCCTTCAGTTGTCAGGTCACATCCGGAAGGGATAGTCTACGAACACATAAGACCTGATTGATGGGGTGAACGTTTAAGCAACGATTTGATTTATTAGTTATGGATATAACTAACATTTAGCTTATTTTATCCTATAAGCACTAAAGAGTTATTCATCAAAGACTATATACATGAAGTTTATAATGTTGTATATTTTATTTCATAGTTGAAATCATGAGTCAATTGAAGCTAGACCACCATGGAAAACCTGGAAGCACTGGATGACCGTTTCGTCCTATTGTGGAACACCTCAGCAGTGCGCATCCACGATCCATCCTCGCGAGATTCAAACCCAGGACCTACCAGCACTCAACCGATAAACCACTGAACTGGCATCCAACGATGTTAATGTCTAACTTCAACCAATCCACGAAATTGAGCGACCATTCACCAATGTCTCCAGTGAGTTGATATTTCCCAACAGACCTGGTTGAACTCTACTGGTTACGGCTTCTCACTAGAACTCCAGGAAATACCTCATGGAGCAAGACACCAGTGAGCATATGATCATTACCTCCTTCTGATAATGTGTTATTGTTAATTATTATGAATTATTTTCATTATTAAACTTCAATACACCTTCTATGTTGATTCAATCTGTTTTCTTTTTTTCTGAATACTTTCATACGGATACATTTTATACTTGACTTTCTTAGAAAATCTATTATAATTTACTTTAAATAGTCTATCATTCATTAACTCAATGTAATAATGGATCCTATTAGCAAAACAAGTAATTATTACATAAATACCATTTGCTTAATTTTATATGAAACCATTACAAAACAGATTTGAGTAGTATATTTTAGACTGAACAAAAATTTTAATAGTTTTCTAGATCATTCTTATTATTTCCTTTTATAAAGCATAAATAATTAACATATACATACAACAACAAAAAAACACACTTTGATGTTAAATGACTTCCAGGAATGTAACTAACTTTTCTTTCCTCTGGTATGTAGAAGCAGATAGTGAGTTCTTGGATTCCTTCACATCTATTAACTTACTTTCAGTGGAATTTGATTCAAAATAGGTCATAAATTGTATTGTGAAAATCTACTATCTATTTATAAACTCTATTTATTGTTTCATATATCTTAAATAAAGTCAGAATGTTAAAGCCATTGTCTTACAAAACTTCTCATCAGTTGCAAACAATTTGCATATTACCAATGAATAACTTACAGATAAATAATTTACCGTTACTTCAGTGTGAGGATGGCCCACGAGTGAACTCAAGGAAACTCTAAGAAGTTCAGGAAGAGCCGAAGACATTCCATACAATCATCTTTTGGAAGAACATTTCACAATCTCAACATGTAGATTTCTTATTGGACAAATGCTAAAAACCACTGTATGTGGATTGGATGATTATAATGATGATGTCGTTCTTACTGAATACTATAAATACCTGAAGGTTTTATTACCATATTTGACACTGTTTGGAATAGCATTCCTTCTCACTTGTATTCTGTCTTCTCATTTGTTACTTGGACGGTTCTAGTGTTCGAGTGTTCAAGTACTATGCGAGATTCTCCGATACAACACAGCATTCACCAATCGAATTACACTTGACGAAGAAGCTTTGGAGGATGTGAAAACCTTTACATAACTGAGCAGCATCATTGATGAACCTCCGGACATGTTGATATGATCGCTTCTTTTATCCCTTTCCAGTTGCTCTCCATAGTAGTTCCCTCTCCATTGAGTAGATCATGAAAGGCCTGGAACCTTTTGCTGGGGGCTATCTTCAATTGGTTGAGTTTGTCAGTATCGCGAAGAAAAGCCGTATTAAACTTTTGTGATGTTGTCCACTCCGTTGTCCAATGCTTTTTAAGTTTTAATTTCATCTTGGCGACCAGGAAGTGATGTCTGATACTATATCAGCTCCTCTCCTCATTCTCACATCCTCCATCGTCCTCCTGAACTTTTTGTTGATGCAGGTATGGTCGATTTGGTTCTGCGTAGTGTGGTCTGGTGAAGTCCATGTATTTTCGTGAATGCGTTTGTGTGGGAATATAATGCCGCCTATGACCAGTTTATTGAAGGCACATAGGTTTGCAAATCTCTCACCATTTTTGTTCTTTTCTACCAGTCCATGGCGTCCAGTGTTATCTATTCCAACCTTGGCATTTAAATCTCCCATCAGAATGGGCAGGTCCTTTGTTGTACACTTGTCGACGATCGACTGCAGCCTATCGTAGAAGTGGTCTTTAACGTCTTCATCGTAGTCGTTGGTAGGCGCATAGCATTGGATGACGTTCCTTGTAATGCCCTCTCTCTTTGTTTTGAAGGAGACTTTGATGATCCTTGGTCCATGAGATTCCCATTCTATAAGTGCGTCTTGTGCTTGTTTGGACAGCATCAATGCAACTCCTTGTGTATGTGGGGCATTTTTTTCTTCATAACCGAAGTACAACAGAAGCTCACCTGAAGATAGTCGTTGTTGTCCAACATGCGTCCAATGTATTTCACTGATTCCAAGCACCTTCAGTTTGTATTTTCTCATTTCTGCATCAATTTGGAAGACTCTCCCGGTCTCCCATATTGTCCGGACGTTCCATGTACCTATAGAAATTGTTGCCCTGGTTGTAAAAAGTGGGAAAAGTGAATTCCGAAGGAACTCGGCTTTCATCATGAGACGTCATAATACTTCCTTCAACTCCCAGGGCAGTGTTTAAGTGGTTTGGATGATTTTTTCTGGTTAGCGTTTTTTTAGCGAGTTGGTATTCTACAGGATGAGGTCGCTAACCCCATACCCAACCCTCCTCCTTTACACGGGCTCGAGGCCGGTAGTAGCCCCCGGATGAGCTAAAGGCAGAGTTGAGGGTACCTGTCGTCACGTAAATCTAATCCACACAAAGGCTAATGGTATTCGAAAGTAACACTTTGCATAGCTGATTCACATTCGTTTTCATTGTTTTTGACTATGTTCATCGATGTTATAGTTCATTTATTTCATTTTTTTATTTGAATTATTTCTGTTCTTCTACAACCAGTAGATATCACGTTACGAGGTTGTGGTTTATTAGGTCATACTTGATTAGTATACCAAATTCAGAGTGAAGGAAGAGGGAAAGAAGATGAAGAATAAGGAGTTGTAAGTTATCAAACTACGGGACCAAACTTAGTGAGAAATAAGAATAAATGCATACAGGACAGATAAATATTTAAAAAAACATTGGATCGAGCCTCATCCAAACAAGCAGGTATGAAATTTTGCGAGAACGTTTACATGAATCATTGTGGTCGCACTCTGGTGAAACTACCTTGTTCGTGTGGTGACGATTACATGCTGAATTCAATAAGGTTAATAGCTGTAGATCCTATAGGTAAACAACACACCTAAGTCAGTAGTGAACTAAAATGCTTCCTCTGAGACATCTAGCTTAAGCTTTGATGACCCTAAAAGTTACATGAGAGGACTAAAGGTCTTAGGTTAGATCCGCATTGGAGGCGTGGGTCAAAACTGCCTGAGAGTTCCGAACGCAGATGTAACAGCCCTCGAATCATCCAGAAGCTTAAGAAACAATTCATGTTTTTTCAGCGTACCCTCGCTTCAAACTAATTTTAAAGGTTCAGCTTCTTATTCTAGCTTTATCGAGGTTGGTAACCATTATTTTTTCATCAACTGCAGCTCCACAAGAAGGCCATTCTAGATGTAGACTTCAGCACGACCTCAACCATATTAGGTCCCTAATAAGCAAGTCATTCCCATGAACAGTTTCAGGATTTATTATTAGTAAGCTTTGTAAAATTGAAAAAAGCGGATTCTGGAAGTACTCAGAAAAGTTACCTCCTGAGGGCTACTTTTGCTTCGTCTGAGGAAAGAAACCTGATAGTGGGAAACTCACACAAACTGATTGGACTCAGAATATACGTCCGTGAGAATCTCAACCTGGTTGACCATATTAAGAGACAATCAGCAGAAGTAGATACTAATGAACGCCTCCGAAACTGTGAAAAAACCTTGTACTTAAGGGTTTTTAAATGATGAAGATTCGGGACAAAACGATCTACAAACCACTCCAAGTGGTAAGGGAAAGTTCTTCACAGAATTAAAAGTGCGCTACACAAATGCCCTCAGCCTACTGGATAAAATGGCGGAGCTCAAGAAAATGGTGTCTCAGAGACATGGTTAACGTCAGAAGTGTTTGATAACGGAATTCAGTTGATTGGTTATTTATCCAGTAAGGCTGACAGACTAAATCACAGAAAAGGTGGGTTCATCCTGTATACATAAAGTACTTTGACCATGCGAGCTATTGAGACGGTGGCACAGGATTCAAAGACATGTGAACTGGTGCTTTACAGGCTGAAATGTAAACGTTAATATAATGAGTTAGTTTTAGTATGTCGCAGTCCAGAATGTGTAGTAGATGACTTCCTGCTAAGTAAACTTAAGTCCTGGTGTAATAGGGGCGAAAACCTTATAGTTGACGACTTTACTGCACTGTATATAAAGTGAGCAAACTTAGAAGTAGGGTCATCAACAACGTCACTCGATTGCGAATTGTTGAAAACTACAATTGCACTAGCTCTATTCCAACACAGACATTCCATGAGACACGAATTATGAAGCTCCCTTTCTCTCCTAGACTTAGTCTGCACACACGGTGATGAAGTCAGTCAAATAACTATCCTCTTGTCTCTAGTGAGAAGTGATCACTAAGTCCTCGTTGTTTTGAAGGTGTGACGATGGTCCACAGTTGAAGTCGAGGAAGCTCTAAGAAGCCCAGAATAAGCCAGACATATTCCATCCGATCAGCTTTGAGAAGAGTATTCTAGAATGACTACGTGTAGCTTCCCATTAGTCAGTGCTGATAACTCCCAGTGTGCCAACTGGATGACTATAATGATGATTTTGTTTCTACTAAAAACTATAAATACCTGACAGTTTTGTACCATAATAGACACTGTTTGGAATAACATTCCGGTGAGACTAAACTATACTGCCGACCTTTGAACGAATCTTAAATGACCTTGACAAATGTTAGCCAATCAGAAGACAGTTAGTACACAGTAGAAATATATTATACAAAACTCAAAAATTAAAGGGGATGATGTTCTTTTACGTGACTCAAAAACTCCTCAAGGTCAGATATAGGTTCAGAAGTTCTAAAATCATAGTGCATACGGTACAGGAACACATCCATATGGCTCCATAGTCGACCTCTGAAACCATGATAAGGTCTCGAAAATTCTTTTAGCCTCGACCACATAACTTCAATGTTGTTGGTATATTGGTATGGTTTACGGTTAAGGGTTAATGTTAAGGTTTAGGGTTAAGATAAACTTGAAACATGATACTTATATGGTTGAAAATAATAACCGTTTGCCTCATATTCATGCTGTAAGCGAAAAGAAAGAATTCTACCCAAGAAAAGTGTCGCTCACAGACAACCAGCCCACATCTTCATGCTGGTCATGTGGAGGTTAGCACTATCAGAGGTTCTGCCCGTATAAAGAACATCGTTGCAGAAAATGTCATCGAAAGGGGCATAAAGAAACAAACTGCAGAAGAAGAACCCATAAACGTCATTCTTCGAAATTATACGTCAAGAAATACAGACCGGGCGCATTACCTACCAAGATATTGGTATCACGTAACCGTGCACGAAATTACCGCCGAAGAAATTACGTAACGTTGGATATTAATAAACAGCATGCTCGCCTTCAACTGGATACCGCATCTGATATTACTTTAATCAGCCCAGAAACTTGGAGCAAGATTGAGCGACCCACAGTGCATGGAACAACACAACTAGCACACAGTGCATCTGGTGGAAAGTTAAACATTGTTGGAGAAATACCATGCATTGTTTTGTAGTGACTGGCCAGTCTCGATAAGAACACGATTGGAATAACGGAAACAATTATTATTATTATTGTAACCAATTGTACCAGAGATTGTTTTACTGTATTTGTTTAACTGTATCAGTTTCACTTCTTGTTTCGCTATCCGCCTTGTTTGGTTCGAACTTGCTCACGCACTGCCCATTTCGCCTGTACCCGTTGGCACGTCTCGGTATTATTTCGATACTACAAGATCGCCAATAAATATACTTGATCTGGATTAATAAAGCCTTCTGATTTACGAGCTATCAAAGGAACCAAGTCTTTTTTGGGCGCGTAATCAAATAGTAGTGGTGATCATAGTCCGTCCTCGACTCGACATCCACTACAAACTGGTGAGCCGTATTTTGGAACACGCAAAACATCTGGTGAACTACAACTGGTAACCCAATTCATCGAGCACGATTCAAACTTGGCCAATTTTTCAACCCAGATCAATTCGGTGAGTTTGTTTATCTATCCACTTCTGTTGCACATATTCGTATTGATATTTTCAATATATAATATTTTGGCAACTTACTATGGTGGATAACGATAAGAATAGTATAAATATGATAGACTCCGAGGTACAGGCTATTAATTTTCGACCGGTTCCTTTCATCCCTCATGATCCAGAAGTCTGGTTCGCGGCACTGGAATCTCAATTTGAGATCCGCCGCATAACCAATCAAAGGCAAAAGTACGCCTATGCTTTGGAATCATTGCCCGGGGATCACTTAACCGCTGTTCGTGAGGTTGTCCTCAATCCGAACGTTCCGAACGTTTACGACCGTCTTAAGGATGCCATCCTTCGATATTTCCTCCCATCAAGAGAGGAACGATTGAGGACTCTATTAGCACGTCACCCTATGGGTGATGCTAAGCCGAGCCACCACCTCACGCGACTGCAATCCCTTGCAGGAAACTCGACAGCCAACTCCGAGATAGTCAAAGAGTTGTGGCTCGAAGCATTACCAGCGAGTATCCAACCAACTCTTACGGCCCTGCTCGAGGACACCCCACTCAACAAGGTGGCCCTCATAGCAGACAAAATTCTAGCACGAGCTAGCGCCAAAGACAACTATATTGTTGCCTCTACTCCCCGTTCAAACATGGATTTCGATGCTAGACGACCTTCGGCTCATGGGGATAGGGATAAGTGTATCCACACCCGTCTCAGTTTCCGAGACCGTTCAAGTGTGCCAGCCCCCTACGTCCCCCGACCCAGGTCACGATCTCGTAAGGCCGTAACGACTCGCCCCAAGCGGGCATCTTCCAAGCCACGCCAGAAGGCGGTTTCGGAAGCGAGTCCGAGTTGGTGCTGGTTCCACCGTGCCTTCGGGACCGGTGCCCGCCATTGTCGAGCTCCCTGCTCATACAAAGGCGGGAAACTCCCGAGCTGGCGAGTAAATGCGGCCGTACTCGCCGGCACTTCACCTCAGGTTGGCCGTTTATTTTACGTGCACGATTATCGCACTAACGCTAGGTACCTTGTGGATACGGGTGCCCAAGTTTCTGTCACACCTATCGGTAACAGTAAGTCTCAAGCCACTATGCTTCGACTACGCGCTGCGAATGGCTCAGTCATTCCCACCTATGGTACACGACAACTTACGGTCAACCTGAGCAATCGACGACAGTATCTGTGGACGTTCATCATTGCCGATGTTCCTACAGCTATACTCGGGATCGATTTCCTACAACACTATAAATTGCTAGTCGATTCACGTAGGCCGCAGCTAATTGATTCTTCGTCGAACAGCAACTTTATGGGTTTTAAAGCCCACACAAACGCATATCGAATCACAGGTGTATTTCATTCGCGTGACGATTTATTCCACGCTTTATTTCAGAAATTCCCCAAATTAACTAAACCTCTCGAGGAGACTCCATCGGTGACCAATCGTGTGGTACACCTAATAGTCACCCGCGGACCACCAGTCACAGCAAGACCTCGCCGACTGGCACCGGACAAATTAGCTTTCGCTAAACGTGAGTTTGACAATTTACTAGCTACTGGTATTATCCGTCCTTCTCACAGTCCTTGGGCCTCACCTCTCCACATGGTGCGAAAAAAGGATGGGGTTAGTTGGAGACCATGCGGAGACTATCGAGCGTTAAACGCAGTTACACGTTTTGATAGCTATCCCATCCCCCACATACATGACATCACGGCATCACTCAAGGGCACGACAATTTTTTCCAAGATCGATCTGGTACGAGCATATCACCAGATCCCAGTCGCTCTTGAAGATATAGAGAAAAATGCTATCACGACTCCTTTCGGTTTATTTGAGTTCCTACGAATGCAATTTGGATTACGGAATGCTGCTCAAACTTTCCAAAGGTTTATCGATAGCATCGTACGAGACCTAGATTTTGTTCACGTCTATATTGATGACCTGCTAATCGCATCATCAAACGTAGACGAACATTATCAACACCTAACGCCACTATTCCAGCGCCTTTCGGATAATGGAATAATAGTCAACCCCGACAAGTGTGAACTCGGGAAGTAGGAAATAAAATTTTTAGGTCATGTTATTAAGCATGAGAGTATTCTACCTTGTGAGGATAAAGTACGTACGATAATGGAGTACACTGTACCGTCCACACTCAGGGAACTGAGGGCATTTCTCGGTTTGGTCAACTTCTACCGACGCTTCATTTCGCACGCGACAGAACAGTTACGACCGTTAACCGATTTACTTCGCGGTAATCCACGCAAACTGGAATGGAACGACGCCGCACGTACTGCATTTTCAAATATCAAAACGGCCCTTGCTCAAGCCACACTTCTCGTGCATCCTGACCCATCAGCCACGCTTAGAATAGCGGTTGATGCATCGGATTTCGCCATAGGAGCCGTGATGCAACAGAATATCTCCGGTAGTTGGCAGCCCCTCGAATTTTTCTCAAGACGCCTCACTCCCACGGAGACGAGATATAGTGCTTTTGGTCGCGAACTGCTAGCAGCCTACTGCGCCATCAAACATTTCCGGCACGCTGTAGAAGGTCGTAATTTCATCCTATTCACCGACCATAAGCCCTTAACGTATGCTGTGCATACCAAAACTGACCGCTACTCACCACGAGAGTGCAGACATTTGGACTATATCTCTCAGTTCACGACAGACCTTCGTCACATCAAAGGCGAGTCGAACTGTGTTGCTGATGCTTTATCATGTATCCAACTGAATGCAGTTACTTTTCCAGTGCTCGATCTACCTGCTATGGCCGCCACCCAAGCAAACGATACTTCATGCACGGAAGCACAACAGTCTACGTCCCTTCAGTGTCGGGAAGTACCCCTAGCTACTAGCTCAGGTACTATCCTATGCGATACTTCTACGGGCCTCCCTCGACCCATCGTACCCTCCGCTTATCACCTTCTCGTCTTTGATGCCCTTCATCGTCTATCTCATCCTGGTATCGCAGCCACACTACGCCTCATAGCTGCACGATACGTCTGGCCGTCCATGAATAAAGATGTCCGTATGTGGGTAAAGCAATGCTTACAACGTCAACGATCAAAAGTGCACAGGCACGTAGCTGCCCCTATTGGCACTTTCGCTACGCCTGATGCTCGCTTCGATCACGTTCACATAGACATTGTAGGACCATTACCACCATCGCACGGGTATGATCACATACTCACGTGCATTGATCGTTTCACAAGATGGCCCGAAACTATTCCCATCACGTCTATTACGGCGGAGACAGTTGCTCACCGCTTTGTAGAACGATGGATAGCTCTGTACGGTTGTCCCTCGACTGTCACAACTGACCGAGGACAACAATTTGAGTCCGCATTATTCTCCTCACTAACACGACTGCTTGGTACGGAACGCATACGCACTACTGCCTACCATCCAGCATCAAACGGTTTAGTTGAACGGTTTCATCGCCAACTTAAAAGTGCTCTTTGAGCACACGAAAACAACAATTGGTACGAAACCTTACCGCTCGTTCTCCTGGGTATCAGAACGAGTTTAAAGGCAAATATTCAATGTTCCGCCGCTGAACTTGTTTACGGCACGACATTGCGTCTGCCTGGGGAATTTTTCACACCACGGAGCAGCTCTAAGTTCGGCGAATCAGACTACGTCCGACGACTGTCTGCATTCATGCAAACACTGACTCCGGTATCAACTCGTATACAACATCGACAGGTCGCTCTCCCTCGAGAGTTATCTACCTGCTCACATGTTTTCATACGAGTAGATTCGGTACGCAAACCTCTACAACAGCCTTACGAAGGACCTTTTCACGTGATTTCCCGTCACGAAAAGACCTTCAAGGTTGATCGACATGGCCGCATCGAAACAGTCAGCATTGATCGTCTCAAGCCAGCACACGTCGATGAAAGTGCTATACCTGATAAGCCGAGACCCAATTCTAGACCCATCAAAGCTTCTAGCGGGATCTCTACATCTACTTCGGATCCCACTCTAGATGCACCTGAGACCTCATTCTCACGTCCCAGTCAACAGCACGTGTCATCTGCCACGTCTACGGACGAGACTTCCGTCTCACGTCCAGACCAGCAGACCACACCGCCCTTGACTGCGGATGAGATTGCAGGCTCACGAGCTTCGAACGAGACTACTGACTCACGTTTCGGTCGCCGAGTACGCTTACCTGTACGCTTCCTCGACTAACCTCATAACCAGCAGCGGATACAGTATAGGACCCTAACCCTATACTACACGAATGCTACACTTTTCTCTTTTTCTTTCATTTTTTTGTTTACTCCGAGCCTGCGCCTCCGACCATCGCTGTTCCGGTATCGTCGACTTCAGTCAACTTTGGCGAAAGCTGGCCTGATCATCCACGCTCTAGTCAACGCACTCAGTCGACCTCTCTGGCTCCAAATACGTATGGTATACATTTGGTCCCGAACATGGTTATCCTGGTCGCATCTGGTTCCTTGGCTCAATTTAGTTTCGTCCTACGTCTGCAGCGTTTCTGGTCCGGACCTCTACGAACGCAACCTTCAGATTCTGGATACAAACCACTGTGGTGCTGCATGCTAATCCAAGCAATCAAAACAATACGTTCCTTCTGGTGCCGTTCTACGTCAAAGACTTTTGGTGGCAACTCGATGATCAACGATCACTTCCTGTTCTGCCAACGCCTTCGTCCTACAATTGCACGTTTCGCGATCAGTCCCACGAACGAAACCGCTACGTATCGAAAGTGTAAACCCTTTCTAGCGGGGGGCTCCTGTAGTGGCCGGCCAGTCTCGATAAGAACACGATTGGAATAACGGAAACAATTATTATTATTATTGTAACCAATTGTACCAGAGATTGTTTTACTGTATTTGTTTAACTGTATCAGTTTCACTTCTTGTTTCGCTATCCGCCTTGTTTGGTTCGAACTTGCTCACGCACTGCCCATTTCGCCTGTACCCGTTGGCACGTCTCGGTATTATTTCGATACTACAAGATCGCCAATAAATATACTTGATCTGGATTAATAAAGCCTTCTGATTTACGAGCTATCAAAGGAACCAAGTCTTTTTTGGGCGCGTAATCAAATAGTAGTGGTGATCATAGTCCGTCCTCAACTTGACATCCACTACAGTTTCTAGAGGTGCTGTTACGACAAATGCAACCGTATACCTTACGAAGAACTAAGACAGCCGTAAGAACGGCTGAGATAGCCTGTCATATGGAAGGCAAAGATTGCAGTGATCAACCCCACAGTTTATGCTGAAAACTGGATAATTGACTCAGGGGCTGTATTAGAAAAGGTATGGACTCATTTCAGGCAGTTATGCAATCAAGCAACGCAACTATATATACCATGGACGATCCCAAAGAGGAAGATACATGGCCATCACTGGGTAGGTCGGGATATTTGGCGTTTACTAAGACAAAAGAAGAAATGTTGGAACGTTGCCATCAGCCTTAGCACAGCAAGTAATATGGAACGCCATAGGTCGGTAAAGAGAAAGTGTGTAATTAAAATCCTTGGATTTTTTAGAAAATATGAAGTGCAGTCGGCTTAATCTGCAATCAAGTAGCCTAAGAGACTATTCTCGTACGTAAATTACAGGACGAGGACTCAGCATTGGATTCTCAACCTAATTACGGAAGGGAGTGAATCTGAAATGACAGGGGATAGTCAGGAAAAATCAGAGACTATGGCGAATTATTTCGGGACAGTTTTCACTTAGAATCCTCTTCTGGACGAAGAACTAGACCCAAATACAAAGTCAACAAACCTTCTGCTCACCATGGACTTTGATCGAGATGATGTACTTAAGGCTATTAGCACAGGCTTTTGGCCGACAGGACCGGATGAGCTACATCCCCAAATCCTGGAACAAATTGTACAATATATTACAGCCCCACTAACTGTGATATTTAACACGTCACTTGATCAAGATGTGTTACTTATAGACTGGAAGGATGCAATAGTCACTTCAATACATATAACAGGACCAAGACAACGTTCATCGAACTACAGACTTGGCAGTCTCATTAGTTCCGTAGTTAAGATACTGGAAAGAATAGTCAAAAAGACGATCATGAAATACATGGAAGCCCACAACTTGTTAAACAGCGAACAGCATGGTTTCAGCATAGGATTGTAGGGTCGGTGAAATGTCACTGAATATCGAACAGATCATCGATCTCTGTCAAGGTCAAGGATAGTCAACGCGCATCAATCAATCATATGCCATGGACTGGCCCACGCGGCAGTGGTTGTTCTTTCACTTCTGTATTTTCGTGGTTGTACCTTAACTAATATATTCTTGTAATAACGTCCTTTGTGTTGTACAGTCTCCATAACGTCCATGATCCTTTGATGCGTCGATGGTTCAATCCACATAAGGGCTGGTCGCGAGGTGTGACTTCAGCGTTAGTCGGTTCGTCACCATTCTTGTCTAACTCTAGTAGGCCCCTTCAATCATTTCGACATAGACCACCAACAAAGATGACCTTACACTGGTGAGCAAGACTTCGAATAACGCAACCTATCATTATGATCTTTTTTATTGCATTCTATACTTATTATTTTCATTTTTAACTTCGGCTATCTTTATCAGTTTCTGTGAACATTCGTTGCCTCATATCAATGTTGATTAGTATTTCAACTGAAATAATTAGTTCAATCGATAGAACTAACCAATCAACTACGACTATAATCGACTATCGTGGTTCTTTAACAAGCTTTAGCAGCATGTAAATGCTCCTGTGTAATATGTCTGTTAAAGTATCAACCACTCGTGAGTATAGTCTCAAGGCAACACGAACGCATATCTGTTTGCAACTTATCCACTTGTATAACCAATACAAGATTAACTGTCGATTATATATTCATCTTTCTGCTTAATCACTATCAATTAACTACTATCAGAAACTATCTACTAGAATATTTTACTTTCTTGACCACTGTCTGCCTAATTTCCAATTGCTGAGTTCCATGGCGAATCAGAAAATACAAATGCTAGAAATTTACGGTGAGTTTGAACTATAAATTTCTTGCAATGTTAGATCTTGTTTAGACTGTTTCGCCAGGCAATGCTACGTGTTTGGCTCAAATTAAATTTGGACGTATACCAATTCAGTCTACAACGCTTCGTTAATCTACGAATTTAATCAACAAATTTCAATTACTTTGGAGCAAGAGTAACCCAGGCGAGTTTCATAATTGCGATAGTTAATTTCGTATAATATTTATGATGTTTAATAACGTTTCGCGGCTACTTTCACTTCGAGTAGTCATATAATCTGTCACTGCCGTCAAATTTGAGTCGGAACTATGTACATTTATGACTCGTAAGTCAACATACTCCGAAAAAACGTATTTCATGTACACGAGCAATCCATGTCTTAATGAGACACTTCGTCGTACTTGATGTCACTTAGCGCTAAATAATATGCTTTTTTATGAAACGATCACGTTATCTAAACCTAAACTTTAGTTACATTGGTGGTTACCATTTAAATTAATGTTTACTATGCGCTTTGTATTTGCTGTTATCTCACACAGTAAATCATGGCTCGATTTCCTTATCGCAAGAAAATCACTTCAATTTCGTCTTCCGCTTATTCACATGCAATACGGGTTTGGAAAATATCCAAACGACCTCTGAAATTCTCCACGAACCCCGCGCAAATCTTCGTATATGTTTGCTATTGCACATCCAATTACTATATTAACGATGCCCACCCGAACGTTCAGTACAATTGTCAGTATACGAAATGATGTTACTTCGATGTGACATTACAACACATCCGAACTATTGTAGTTATTCAAATTCGACGTCGTATTTTTTCATCTTATGAAGTATTGTTTCCGCGTGGCTGTTATCTAATAGATGATTTCGGTACATCAATCGGCTGTCCAACTACTCGACGATCTAAAGCCTGTCCACTTCAATTGGTGGTTTGACGACACTCATTCACGCGAATCATCGGTTTACGCAGTCGAGCGCATCTCCTGCAAACTGACAACGATATTGTCGTCTCGACCCCAACACTGACAGCATTTTTCACCGATATCATTGACATGAGTCCAGAGTGACACTCTTGGTTTCTTATGTTCTTTTCGACATTTTTCGGTTCACTCATCAAACAAACATGCAGCACCCACCGTTTATCATCTTTTAGAAACTTCATCGTGCCATTTTCGCTCTCGCTCTGTATTCTTCGACCCATATTGATTTTTACAGCAGTTATCAGTTTTTCCAAACTGACTGCAAGTTGATCAGAAGCTTCGCACAAGGAAACCACGACTTATCTTTACGGTTACACTCCTGTACTTACAGTTAGTCTGTTAAATATAGATATAACTAGAAATCGACACATACGAACAGTTGTCAATGACACTTACTGACTTTCTACTCTGTACTGAGGGCAGTACAAACATCGACATCGATTGATAATACACTTATCGTACTATCACTGTGACATCACTACTCTTGTGGCAAATTTAACTTTTCTCATCTGAGGAACTCAACCACTTGTCAGAGCTATCTTTTTCAACGCGACTTGATAAAACTCTATAATGTCATGTTTTTTTCTATTATTTCCCTAGTGAGGTAGTGATGACCCTACGACGTGGCCAGCCAGAAGTATAAACTCAACGAGTTTGTTGTTGGTAAACACTCTTCTGATAGCTTGCTATGCCTAGCAGCGTCTGGTCGTCCTTTCTTACGGTAATGGGCCATAAAATACAGTATAGTAATCGGGAAACAAAGTACAGTCGAAATCTTAATTATTCATAAACTTCATCGTTCTTTTCCAACCGTCCTGGAAAAGAAGAAATAGAATGTGTTAGTGGATGTCGAAATACACTCGTACTTGCGTAAAGACACATAGCGAGCGAAAAATGTAAATCAACTAATACACCTGCGACAGCGTAAAAAAGATTTTTAAAAATGTTCGTTTTGTTTTCGGGGGATTTACTTACAACTACAGTATCGAATGAAAGTCTGAATCATTGTGAGATGAAAACTTCGAATAAGTCAACTCCTTATCAGATTTCCTGTTTTATTTTACCAGATAAGGGTTGTCCTAATGATTCACATATTTTTGAGAAAAATATGTTGAATGAATCAAACCATGATCGAAAATCTAATGCGAGTTTGGTGGATGCTGATTTTTCTAATGATCCATTGTTCGCCAATAAGTTTGCTAGTAAATTTGAAGAAAATACTCCAGGGGAATCAAACTCTGATGACCTTATATCATATGTTGTTTATCCTGACCACGGAGTCACTTCTAGTAGATCCTCCAGTCAATGTGAGAAATATGTTTTAAATAAAGTCACACCATTTGTAACCTGAGTATATGAAGATGCAACATTATTTCGTGGGGAAGGATGGAGTCAGAATTTTAAGGTTATCTACATATTTTTCTAGTAAGGATTTAAGGTTCGGATTGTCAGAAAGGAAGTGTTACATCCCAACGAAGGAGTAATGAGTGGTAATTGCTAGGAATCATTTACGGATTATTATTACATATATAAAATTCAAACTACATTTGGGTGAAGAATAACTCCGTGGAATAAATGTATTAACGCGTGACCCAATCGAAATCAGAACAAGGTGATTGGGGTAACAACGGTTCTAAAATTCATCATAAATACTGTAGGGTTGGTGAAATGTCACTGAGTATCGTACAGACCATCGATCCCTGTCAAGGTCAAGGATAGTCAACGCGCACCAGTCAATGATATGCCATGGACTGGCCCACGCGGCAGTGGTTGTTCTTTCACTTCTTCTCCATAGCGTCCATGATCCTTTGATGCGTCGATGGTTCAATCCACGTAAGGGCCGGTCGCGAGGTGTGACTTCAGCATTAGTTGGTTCGTCACCATTCTCGTCTAACTATAGTAGGCCCCCAATCATTTCGACATAGAACATCAACGTAGATGGTCTACACTGGTGAGCAAGACTTCTAATAACGCAACCTATCATTATGATCTTTTTTATTGCATTCTATACTTATAATTTTTCATTTTTAACTTCGGCTATCTTTATCAGTTTCTGTGAACATTCGTTGCTTCATATCAATGTTGATTAGTATTTCAACTGAAATAATTAGTTCAATCGATAGAACTAACCAACCAACTACGACTATAATCGACTATCGTGGTTCTTTAACAAGCATTAGCAGCATGTAAATGCTCCTGTGTAATATGTCTGTTAAAATATCAACCACTCGTAAGTATAGCCTCAAGGCAACACGAACGCATATCTGTTTGCAACTTATCCACTTGTGTAACCAATACAGGATTAACTGTCGATTATAACTTCATCTTTCTGCTTAATCACTATCAACTAACTACTATCAGAAACTATCTACTAGAATATTTTACCTTCTTGACCACTGCCTGCCTAATTTCCAATTGCTGAGTTCCATGGCGAATCAGAGGATACAAATGCTAGAAATTTACGGTGAGTTTGAACTATAAATTTCTTGCAATGTTAGATCTTGTTTAGACTGTTTCGCCAGGCAATGCTACGTTTTGGCTCAAATTAAATTTGGACGTATACCAATTCAGTCTACAACGCTTCGTTAATCTACGAATTTAATCAACAAATTTCAATTACTTGGGAGCAAGAGTAACCCAGGCGAGTTTCATAACTGTGTTAAATAATTTCGTATAATGTTTATGATGTCTAATAACATTTCGAGGCTACTTTCACTTAGAGTAGTCATACATTCTGTCACTGCCGTCACGTTTTAGTCGAAACTATGTACATTTATGACTCGTAAGTCAACATGCTGTAGAAAAACGTATTACGTGTACACGAGCTAACTTAGTCCATGTCCTTACCAGACATTCATCGTATTTAATATGTCACTTAACGCTAGATAATAAGCCATTTTACGAAACGATCACGTTGTCTAAACCTAAACTTTAGTTACATTGGTGGTTACCATTTAAATTAATGTTTACTATGCGCTTTGTATTTTGCTGTTACCTAATAGATGATTTCGGTACATCAATCGGCTGTTCAACTACTCGACGATCTAAAGCCTGTCCAGTTCAATTGGTGGTTTGACGACACTCATTCACGCGAATCATCGGTTTACGCAGTCGAGCGCATCTCCTGCAAACTGACAACAATATTGTCGTCTCGACCCCAACACTGACAGCATTTTTCACCGATATCATTGACATGAGTCCAGAGTGACACTCTTGGTTTCTTATGTTCTTTTCGACATTTTTCGGTTCACTCATCCAACACATGTGCAGCACCCACCGTTTATCATCTTTTAGAGATCTCATCGTGCCACCTTTCGCTCTCGCTCTGTATTCTTCGACACATATTGATTTTCACAGCAGTTATCAGTTTTTCCAAACTGACTGCAAGTTGATCAGAAGCTTCGCACAAGGAAACCACGATTTATCTTCACGGTTATACTTTTTTACTTACAGTTAGTCTGTTAAATATAAATATAACTAAAAATCGACGCTTACGAACAGTTGTCAACGACACTCACTGACTTTCTACTCTGTACCGAGGGCAGTACAAACATCGGCATCGATTGATAATACACTTATCGTACTATCACTGTGACGTCACTACTCTTGCGGCAAACTTAACGTTTCTCATCTGAGGAACTCAACCACTTGTCATAGCTATATTTTTCAACGCGACTTGATAAAACTTCAAAATGTTTCTTTTTCTATTATTTCTATGGTTGATCGCTTAACATTCAACCAACGTCCTTGTCACGTGTTATTACTCGTTGTTTCCCGATCAGTTTCTGCAGCCTCTTTTCCATTTCTTTTACAGCTCGGCAATACCCGGAGGGTTCATATTATTCGTCTGGCAACCTCCGACGCGCGACTACTCCCAACATGTTTGGTATCGATTCAAACGGCCGTTGAATCTGGTGGGGGAGTATTGTAGGGTCGGTGAAATGTCACTGAATATCGAACAGATCATCGATCTCTGTCAAGGTCAAGGATAGTCAACGCGCATCAATCAATCATATGCCATGGACTGGCCCACGCGGCAGTGGTTGTTCTTTCACTTCTGTATTTTCGTGGTTGTACCTTAACTAATATATTCTTGTAATAACGTCCTTTGTGTTGTACAGTCTCCATAACGTCCATGATCCTTTGATGCGTCGATGGTTCAATCCACATAAGGGCTGGTCGCGAGGTGTGACTTCAGCGTTAGTCGGTTCGTCACCATTCTTGTCTAACTCTAGTAGGCCCCTTCAATCATTTCGACATAGACCACCAACAAAGATGATCTTACAGGTTAATCCTGCATAACAAACCTCCTTATAGTAATGCAACAGTGGATAAAGGCTCTAGACATTGGAAAATCAGTGGATGTTATCTGCATAGACTTCAGCAAAACTTTTGATAAGGTGTCAACTAATAGACTGCTCTTGAGGATGGAAAATCTAGGCGCTTCCGGACCTTTTGTAAAATGGCTTAGGGATTTCCTAGTACGCCGTAGACAGAAGAATGAGAGTAAATGCGAAGTGCACCACCTGCAGGCCAGTACTTACTAGAGTATCTCAAGGTTCCGTCCTAGGTCTTCTAGTTTTTATACTGTATGTAAATGA
The DNA here is from genome assembly GCF_000237925.1 of Schistosoma mansoni. Lineage (NCBI taxonomy): Eukaryota > Metazoa > Platyhelminthes > Trematoda > Strigeidida > Schistosomatidae > Schistosoma > Schistosoma mansoni. The sequence goes on along the minus strand of NW_017386020.1, from coordinate 1,280,576 downwards.
TCTACCAAGTATAGTTGTGTCCCCAGTGTTATCATACACTGGTGATATAAAAATCCGGAGAGAAATGATGGGAGACGCGGACGCATGAGCACTTTAGGCGGAGTTAAATAATGTGATTAACTGGTCTAAAGAATAGCTTCTGCCTATCAACGCGACAAAGTGTATCTACATGCACTTTGGGGATACAAAGAGAAATAGGTGCAGCACAGGAGAAGTGCCTGTATCCGTGGCTCGGATCTTGAACTGATAGTGAGTCATGATCTTAGGTCCAGTTAAGGGGTTTAAAACCCTAAAGGCTTTAAGGCGGACACTCACCAAGATAGATACTACCATGTTCACTACAACATACACAACCTTAATGAGAACTAAGCTTGAGAACTGAGTTCAAACTGCAAGCCTCTGATTGAAAGGTGACCTACTTTTTTTGAAAAACGTAAAGAAGACAGCTACTTACGTAATTCCAGAACTCCGGGATTTACCATACAAATAGTGGTTTGAAAATATAGATCTCTTTATTCTGTCCTATCACAGATTAAGAAGTGACCTGATTTTGATGTATACGATGCTAAGAAATGATTACGCGCCTAAAACGTCCCTTATTTCTACTCATTAGTTCTGGAAATGTCAGAGGACATAGCAGGCGAGTAGAAATGCCAAGAACGAACAAAATAATTTCGGCATACAGGTTTTCACACTGAGTCATCAATCTCGGAACCTTTAATCCGAAGCAATGGTGTCCGCACCTTTAATCGACTCATTCAAGAGAAAAGTAGACACCCACAGAACCATACTGGAAAAGAAATACTATAGGCTGAAGGCCTTCTGTCCTTACTACACAAATCTAAATCTGAATCTGTTTGCATTAGCTCATTACAAAGATATTAATTATTCGATTGAACAATAAAAATTTATGAAATGGAATCCAGAGATGCAGGAAAAACGTTGTTGATAAGATATTGATAAAACAAATACCTTCTATTTATACCCGTTGAATATTGTTTTGTTTTATCAAACCATTTTATGAATTGCTAATGCCGCTTGACTTTGCACAGAGTTGATATTATGCCACCGAAGAAAAATAAAAGTAAAAACTTAGTCAAAAAACCGACAAAGGTCGAGAAATTAACACCAAAAGAAGCTATTCTTGATTACCAAATAGGTAACCTCCGGGATTTGCTTTCCAGGCTGAAGTTTAAGAGAGAAACGCTTAAAAATATGCTTATGGAAAAGTTACAGACTCTCAACACACTTAAACTGGGAGGCGAAAAAGTGCTCAAAGAGACTTTAATAAAAGCTTCAAAATTTTCAACATCTGATGACACTACTGTGTCAAGTGATGACGTGAAAAATTACTTGCTAGAAACGTGGAAGATAAGAGATTTGGAGGAAAATGAAGTCAGAAAAATTCAAGATGAAATTAAGTCAACACAGAATCTCACAAAAGATGTTGTTTTGGAGCTTAGACAGTGGCAAACGTATTCTGATGTGACGAAGAAATCAAATGAAATACGTATTCAAATGTTAGAAACAGAGTATACTAATATGAAGCAACGTTTCGAATCAATGGTAGAATATTTGACCGAAGAGGAAAACCGATGTTATTCGAATGCTCAAACAACTATTGAGTGTTCTTCGGAGCATATTAGAAGCTCAGCAATTGAAAATGCTATCGACACATTAAATAAATTATTTTCTCAACAAATGCTCCAAAACAAATGGCTGAGAACTGAAAAAAAATCACTTGACGAAAAGATGGAACGCATCATGAGTGAAATCGGGAATCTTCAGGGCGAAAACATAGCTGCTAAAGAAGACATTTTCCGTGTTAACTTAACACATATGTTGATACCTTTATCTTTCTGCGACATTCAGGTTACTGACGCAGATGATTTACATAAAAGTACTGTTCTCGACCTAAAACTAGACCAGGATATGTTTGGTATTAAAAGTCACACAGGTAATTGGAAAAATTACAGCGCGATTTTCTCATAAATGTTTTAGCCTTGAAAAATTGTGAAAACAAAACCTGCCAAGATAGAAAGCACCTAAATACTATAAACGAAAAAATACTTTCTTCTATCTGTAATCCTGAACTAAAGATTCTTCATGAATTAAACGAAGATGAGACATCAAATCAAATTACCGAAGCAGAAAGTCTTGCAGCCTTAGGACCACTTGAAAAACAAGCTTGTTTCCTCCAAGGCCTTCCCGCTAAGATCGGTCAGCAGAGTAACTTATGTTCAGCTGAGCTTCAAGCCCAACTCAAGTTTAACCCAGAACTCAGCAACTGGCCTGTGAACAGAGACATGTTTCTTAAATATCTGTCGGATCACAAATAGTAATTTGAACGTTGTTGTAGAATTCCATGATTTCCTAAGTAAAGGTAAGTAGTCATCCCTTAAGATGAATGAATATTGTTCAAATATATTATCGGCATGTACAGTTTACCCATAGTCACTTGGAGCATAAATTAGCACTACTGTATGAAATGCACTGTAAAGACATTTCAAATATTCGGACCACATAACAAGCTTTCGGTAAAAACCGTCTTCTTTACTTTATTTTTGTTTATAACTTTACTTTTTGTCTTCATGCTAATTGTTGTTACTGTTTTGCATTACCCTCATTAAGTAAAAGCTTACCATAAAATCGCTGAGACATTTTTCACAGGCTTGTGTAAACTAGTGCCTAAATTTTAAGCTGATTCCGACTTTAGGTTGCAGTCCTTTACATTTTTATTTACGTGCACCTTCCCTCTGATGCTAAAACTTTTATAGCATTAATTACCTAGCCACCGTTTTAGCTTTTAGCATTCATGAATTTTGTTTACTTGTGTTCGTAACTCTACTCTTTCAACACCCATCCTACAACCTGCTCATATGTGAGCACGTGTACACCTTTAAAAGACGACAGCAATCCTTTTTAAATCAGCTGTAACCAACCCGAGACTTAAAATAAATTTGGGATGACCATGTTTATAACATAATATCAACTTAGAAAGATAAAATAAATAAACTAAATATAAAAAGGATGTGAAATAAACGTAATAGTATAACAATAGTAGGAGGAATAAACGAGTAAAATATAGTTTAAAAAGGAAATAAAATGTATGTAATGTTAGGACTCCAAAAATATGGGGGGATAAAAAACAAACTTACCAGCCTCATCCCAACTGATTTTAAGCCATACCACCTAAGGTTCGCAACCATTGATAAAAACTCTTATGTTGACTTTAACCTGGTCGTTTGTACTCACAACAATAGTTTAGAATAACAGTCAGAAACGCAATAGAACAGTTCACATCTTAAATGAGCCCTTCCGATCTTTTCTTTGACTGAACTATTCTTCAAAGTTAGTGTTTTGTTTGTAAATGTGTAATTGATAAAAGAGCATGTACAATATACTTCAGTTTATTTAATTGTAATTTTTTGATCTCTTTATCCATAAATAATATACCCAATCCTAAATAATTCGTTGTTATTGAGTAAAGATGTAAGTAGTATCTTATCTCATCGGTCAGCAGTAATTATAAATGATAACTTTGAAAGCCCATTTGATTAACAGAAACTATCCAGAAGAGTAATAAATACAATTGAAAACAGTGAGCTGATGGTTGATGTTACTAGATAACTACAAACATTTGACTGGTTTAAAAATTCTAGATATATTATGCCAAGCTGAAGGACAAAAAATTGAATAACACTTAATCATTACAAATGACTAACAAATAAAACATACCCTGATGTAATCTGAGCACCGGATATCAACAGAATATATCATTTTGTTGATTTTATGGATATTTTAAGCAAGTCTTTATTTTTACATCGTAAAAACAGATTATAGTATCACATGATGAAACGTCTTTCTACTTCACAATCAAGCAAACTAATTTTAAGAAACGTTTATTTCGCTTTGCTTCTCTTGTTTACACGACAAGCCTCAATCAAGCCTGTTACTTAGGAGCGTTTCAACCCGACTTGAAAACGTAATGTTTAAGTCATTTCTAAACTTCTCCTTTTTTTGCTATGCCAGCAGGATTTTGAAAATCTCGTGCTCGATAAGAGTGGATCATTGTAATGTCTCACACATTATCGCTAAAACAAACTTATACCGTAAGCAAAACCATCAGTTTTCAAAAGACTGAAAGATATAATCAGAACGTACTTATTACTAATTTTATCTTATAAATTTTAACATACTAACTAATTAAAACAAGTCAATACTTCTGTTACAAAAAGTGATAAGCTCCTCTTTAGTTTACTTACATACTTACCTACACCTGTTACCCCTCGTAGAAGGAGTATGGAGAGCTCACCAGAACTCTCAATCCAATTATTGATAAATAGACAACCACTTCATTGACATAATATTACAATAAATAGTAATTAATCGTACATATTTGTATTCATGCCAGAAATTTAAGTGTAATTTTTAAAAAGTGTTCTGCATTTTTCTGCAACTTTTTTCGCATTTATAAATTTGAATGAAGCAAAAGTAAGAATGTTAATAGAATAATTCATAAGTTCCCGCTAGTTGTTCACAACGTTACTTACCTACTTACATATGCCTGTTACTGCTCGCGAAGGAACATTCTCCATCGAACTCTGTCCTGGGCGATCCTTTCCAGTTGCTATTCATCCTTTTCATTGTCTGCTCCTCATTTCCGTTTCTCTTGTGGATTCCAAGTTAGGACTTGCCTCGTGATGCAGTTTGGTGATTTCCGTAATGTGTGTCCTATCCACTCCCAGCGTCTTGTCCTAAGTCCCTCTTCAACTGGAGGCTAGTTTTTTCTCTCACAGAGTAGGCTGTTGCTGATGGTATCCGGCCACTGAATGTTGAGTATCTTGTGTAGAAAATTGTTTATAAATAGTTCCATATTTTTGATGGTAGTTGTGGTAGTTCTCCAAGTTTCAGCTCTATACAGTAGAACTGTCTTGACGTTTGTAGTCTAGTTATTGAAGAATTGGTAATTCCATAAAAAATTTCGCTGAAGTTATCTAATGTTCAAGTATTCAAAATGAAGCAGTCAGTGTAATAATTAACGAACCCAAACAATGTCAGTGAAAGAGAGGGATTATAAATAAAATCATGTAAAATAATTCATTTAATAAACATGAATGGATTCAAGAATGGAGTTACTATTGACATGAACCGAAAGAACTAATTATGATTTCAATATCATACATTGTGTCATTTAAATGATTGATTTCATATACATCCATTTTACTTTTTAAGACAAAATCATATTTGACGACTTGCTTCAAATCCTGTATGAGCCTCCGACTGAATTAGAGAGTTACCCGGGGAAATCAGAGTCTAAAATAGAGACCTTGTTTAGAAAGCACTAATGTTATCACGAAAATATGTGTAAGATGGTTACAATCCTCTGTTCGTTACGTATCTCCAGTGTTCAGAAAGTCAGTTTATGTAAGAGTGGAAAATGCTATCTGGAATAAGTGTATCATTATCACCTACAAAACTTGATAATATAAATGATAGTCACCAAATAACCGTCGGAGACTAAGAACATTCAATATGTAAACTATTATACTTAAACGTAAATTCAATGAATGCGCAAAAACTACAAACAACTATGATAACTTTTAAGAAGTCACAATTATCATACGAAGTAAACTGAATATTATAAATCACAACAGTGCGGTATGGTACGGCATATACTCAAATGATGAAAGTGAACTACCTACTGAATATTCCCAAGTAGTACAACGTACCACACAAAAGATTATCGATTATGAGGAAGTTTTGGTGGAGTTTTGTTTTCTGAGCTGGATGGTTTGGTCGCGGAATTTTCATCGTTATTCCGAATGACATCAGCACAAACTTCTATTTCATCCACCTGAGCTACAAATCTTCTTCACTATCTCATTGAGAAGAAATGACAATAAGATGAATAAGCAGAGTTAACAATTTGCCTCATGCAATAATTTAAAAAGTGATGTAAAGAAGAATATATCACTGAAGTCTATTCATAATTGATTACCCCTTTGAATCAAATGCTATTTACAAAAATCGCTCATTTTACTGTTCTCCTTTTCTAATCACAATTCATTTTATTTAATTTTCATATCTGTGTATTGACGGGGTAACATTCTAATATTATATAATGCTGAAATGTTGTAAACAACGGTCATGTGGTTATGGAGAACATTCAGTTGAATTTCTAATCTAAAGAACAAGTTTCAAGTCAATTATGGATGAATTCTAATAGCTAATCTCTTTTTGAAGTATATGTTCATTGTTTTGTTTATGAAGACAATAAAGGTTTGATAACTGTATTATCCAACTTAGAGAACACAACACCTTCATAACCAATGCACATACAATGTGAATTTTATGCCAATTTCATTTACTCGTTTTTTTGTAATTGTTTACAAAATGTCATTTGATTACATATACGTAAAATTAATTTACATTGTTAATAGGATATGATTCGTTTTTATTGTCTATAAATTAATGTAAAACACTTTTACTAAGATAATGATCTACACAAAGAGAATTGAATTGATGTTGAACCTAATTTTATTCGGCTTTTTTTAAAAAAAGAGATTGGATAACTATATCAACGTTGATATATTTGATGCTTATCACTGGAATTCAAGTCATTGGTTTACTTCTATTTGAGACTTACCAGGTGAATCTACCGGTATCCCAGTTTTAACGTTCACAATGAAACTTGAATTTATCACCTTTCGCTTTACATATGAATTAATTTATCTACTAGGCTCGGAATCTAGATAAAAGTTAACGTGTTCAAGCAGTGTGAATTTATTGGTCAAAGGTTGTTGGTTTTCTGTATGATTCCCACTACGAATTGGTGTCATCTGGAGACTCACTTAAAATTAAGAGGAACTGAAAATTATATATATATATATATATATATATATATATATCTTTACCATGGACAATTAGGCTATCAGTGATGTATTTCTTATCACTCATAAATGAAAGCCATTTTTTGGTCAATCAAGTTCACTTATCTCTTATCTGATTTGTGTCTGGCTCAGTGCATCAATTCAGATGAGGTCATTATGATGAAAATCACCTTCACACCGTATATATCTCAAAAATCACTTCAGTAGATACCTTGTTATTGTCATATATGAAATAACCATATTGTTAAACTCACTAGGTTTCAGATTACTGTGAAAACACTTAACTATCCACCAAGAACGATACCGATTTTTGAAACGAGCTTTAGCAACTATTTCGACTGACTAATCACTGTAGAGTTATGAATGTCAAGTTTTTCGTGCTTGGTACTGAGTGAATGATACCGATCACGTTAAAAGGTACTCAGGGATCAAAGTAACTACATATATGGTCGACCAAGTTTCGATATTAGGTGGCTGGAACCATCGCTAGGAAACACAGAATCTAGGTTTTGTGCCAGCTATCCCGCGTAAGCAAGACATACCTAGAATTTCGAGTTTACTGAACTTTTTGTGTGAATCAAACCCGCGTCACCCAATGTTACAGTCTGAGAAGCTACTTTTTCGTTACTCAAGTCACATGTAATGTACTGTATGTAGTGCATTTAAATTGGCTAGAAGCATAAGACCGTTTCTTATTGATCCACTACAATAGTACTCAATTTTGTTTCTTTAGTAGAGTGATCTTCAGTTTATGATTCATGCATCCATCATGAATATCGCGATTTATAGAAGTGACTTATCAGTTTTTAACACTCAAACAGCAGTGTTCAGAAAAAAGTATCTAATCATGTTGATAGTTACTGTGTAAAATGTGAACTATTTTTTAGAGATTGTATGATGAATTACTTGATTAGATCTTCAAATAAATGTGATTGTATCGAAAAAAAGCAATCACTTACCAGAATACTTTCAAAGCTCGAGATGACCTACATTTTAGTTAGAGCTTACCAGATTGAAGTTATCGGCAGATTAAAGTCCCCCCTTTTATGGTACTTCATAAAAATAATATAGTTTAAAGTGTACTTTAAAAGAGTATGAGGTACATAAATGGATTCTGAGTACTTGTAGAACAAAATCTCTCTCAACGTTAACACATTTCCTCAGAAATTATAATTATACTAATTATAGTATTTCATAGTTGATATCACAGACTGATCTTAGATGACTACATAAAACCATAAGGAATGGTCCTAGCATTAAGCTCATTAGTAACAATGCTCACCCACGATCCTATCAAACCTAGGATTCTAATAAATAAATAATATATTTGTAATATCCCAATGATATTACAAATATATTATTTATTTATAACAATCTACCCAATGCTCAATTTATTCAAAATTATCAAATCAAAACTTGGTAGTGGTACCTACTAGGATTCTAATGTCTCACAGCAAATACAACCAATTAACTACTGAGTTGGCACTCGATAGTTGACTCGTTTAACTTTAATTGGCTCGAAATATTACGTAAATATATTACATCCTCAATTTCGGCACGTAAACCATTGGATACGGACTCAATGATCCAAAGGCAATGCGTTGGTTGTGAGACTTTATTATCCTAGGTTTAATACCTTGTAGTAGGGTTCCGAATCCTTATTGCCCCTGAGTGGTCTTATACTGGTTTTCAACGGCTGAATATCGTCGGTCAGTACGTGATAAAGATTGAGAAAGTCAACAAGTGAGCAAGAAATAAAGATGCTTTCAGAAGAAGTAAACTAAGTAAAATAACACAACTATACGCTTTTTTAAGATTGAGTCTAAACAATAATTAATATAATTTACAATAAGTGGAATTATAATCTTTATATTATCTTGCAAAAGTTCCTGAAATCATGTTATAAATCAATAATTATGCTAAAGAATCTCCAACCTAAGTTCGTACAATAAAAAATTGAAACCCAACAAGAATTGAATTAGCTAACAAAAAGGTTGTGAAATTTACCAAATGAAATGTTAAAGTAACCAAAACAATTCAACTTAATGGAGAAAAATGATTTAGTTACTTTCATTTTTCAACAAAGACCGCGTTATTTGTAACACTTGGTATTGTTTACTCGAATCTTCTCATTGATGTTTAGGACTGCAATTGATTGGGTCCCAGAGTGAATATCAACTCTGTGATGCAGGTACATCCAGCTAAAGAGTCCCAAATAGAATGAAATGCGAGTCCTGGATTCTACTGCTAGCCACTAACCATCATTGCTTATAATGCGTTGATAATGTTTTTTATAGGTTTTATGAAATATTCAACTTTATATCAATTTTTACCCGAGCACCATATAGTACCAGATAACAAAATGATGGTCTATGAACCACTCAAAACCATTCAGCTTATATCTAAATTTATTCAGTACCAACTTCATAAAAGTATTACAGATAAAATACGTATAAGAAGTAATCTCGATTCCAATTTCCAGAGTTAGGCTGATTGTCAGTAGAAAAATTAAATCTTTATCCCGAAAAATTAAAATGCGCATATTAATTATTTTGACTCAAGAAAGTCCTCTCCTTAAAAAAGTTTAATTCGAAATAACGATTACAATTTTAAAGCCATAGTAGTAAACAAGGACTTGATGAGGATAAACAACTTGCTGTTTGATGAAAAATTACAGAATGTCTTCTTAAACTATGAAAACTACACATTAAATACCTCAATTGCACATCTCCCATCCTTCATAACATAAGTAGCATCGTAGTGCCTTTGTTTCGCTGATCGATCACCTTGATAACCGTTAATATATATATCGCAACGGTGTTTGGAAATCAGAAGGCAAAGAGAAGCGACAACTACAGTTTATTATAGGATAGCGCAGACCACAAACTTATAGGGACATCGAACGAATTTGGCGAGGATTGGCGGATGAGTATCTGTGAGCAATTACATAAACAAATTTATAGTCGAATGGTATAAGGACGCAGCAAGGCAAAGCAAAAGCTAATAATAGGATTTGAGTACATATATACATGGGGAGGAGGATGAATCATCAAGTGAAATTCAAGTAATCAACATTCTAGCTAGATTCTGTCATGTGCCCTAGTGATCATAACAGTACAAAGAAATATGTGAATTGTTACTGTTCAAATTAAATTGTCTGCTAAGTAAGTTAGTAAAAGGGCTTAACCAAAATTAATCATAATCGAAATAGGTTGTAGGATGCTTGATATAGCATACACAACACTATTTTTTAATTCATTTAAATAGAGGATACAGAATATTTTGGGTTTAACCCTAAGTGCTACATAAATTTACTTATATCAGTCCAGGTTAAGGACAATTTTACAAATTGACGTCTGCAGTTGGCCTCTTCACATTGTGATTAACAAGCCATTACATTTGTCAGTTCTTTCTATCAGTTAATAAAATCAATTAACATGTAGGAATTCTTCAACAAGTTTTAGTATTTTGAAATTCCACAACGTTTACTCATTACCACATACAAATGAATATGATTACAAAATTTAAGTATTAAAACAATTGCGCGAAGTGAGTGAATAATTTACATTATTTTGAACTAGTATCGTTTAATGAATATAAAATCCTCAAAAAAATTTTAAGATTGAATTTAAAGTCGGCAAATTATTCAACTTAATGAAGATTAGTGAGTCTTTCATTATGGTTTGACTGATTTTATTTCAATGATTCAGTGACATATGAAGTTTTGGAAGCTTTGAAAATAATAATTATTCTATCTCCAGCCTTTCTTAATATAGATCTCGATGATCGGAATGGGCCTTTGTGGATATAGTAGTAATTTTTATTAGTTGAACTCATGAGTCGATCTGAGCTAGACAACCATTGAAAACGTGGAAGCATTGGACGGCCATTTTGTCCTAGTATAACACCCCTCAGCAGTGCGTACACACGATCCCACGCGTGAGACTCCAACCCAGGACCTTCGATGTCGCGCGCGAACACTTAACCTGTAGACCACTGAACCGGGATCCGACTGTGTCAATGTCTGATTTCAATCGATTCGGACAGAGACAGGTATCTACCTCATACAACGGATGAATGGTTGCTCAAAGTCATAGACCAATTGAAGTCATGGTCTCGGTTGGTATCAAGTTCATTTATATTTTCTATTATAACGATAGACCTGGTCCCTAAATAGTAGATTTTTCATGATATGACTACCTAATCTATAAGATTATACATATTATTCTTTTATCACTGTTTTTGCTGACTCTTTCTATCGTTACATCAGCAATATGATGTTCAGCTCTTCTGAAGAATACATTTGGGCTAAAGATAGAATAATATATTTACTGTGGATAGGGACGAGTTGGACCTAATGACCATGCCTGAAAGGCTAAACCATTCCATACTAATCAAAAAGCTCCCGCGTTAATCTTTCTCGATATTCTCTCCCTGTCGAATGTTGACTGGGAATCTTCTCAGTTATCTTATGTTTAGCTTCGAAGATAGTGTGGTTAGAACCAATACCACAAGTGTATTGTTTATTAGCCACAAATAATTTACTACGCATACTGTTCTCAGTTAAATAACCACTGGAAATCAGGAGGCACTGGATATCTGTACCATGTCAGCACAGTACTCTTTTGTAGCAGTGAGTACTATCAGAGATCAAACTCAGAAACTTCAAGTCCTTCGGCCAGTTTTAAACTAGAGTAGTTTTGCATATTACAATATTTTTACCAAATTAGGGACGCTCAGTTCATAATTTCCCTCTTTGTTCTCAATCTGACACGATCCATTAGTATGAGTTCGTAGTCTTTTACTTTCATCAAGCACTCGTCTATCCGTAACCATTACAGTTCGTTTTATAAATATCTAGAGGTTTTCATTTTTCTAAGAACATGCATAATAACATTTGTACAACCCACTGGCTCAAAGATCAAGAGGTTACGTAGATTGACCATGCTTGGATATTCAAGCCACGCCGTCACGATCAAGTGTTCCCACATTTACCTAACATTCTTCAAGTATCCAACTGCTGATTGGGGTTTTCTGAGTTGGAAGCCCTTACAGGATTATTATTGTTCACAAGTGATTTATTGGTACATAAGTGTTATGAAATCCACGACTTCAAGATCACCAAAAGTATTCTCCAAAACAAAGAAAGAATTTTGTTTCCAGTTTTACTCATCCACTAGTGATGTAAATGAAGTTGACAAAGATCAGTTTCAAGACAGGCTGAAGTCCATCACAGAAAAATATCCACGAAAGGACCCGACCATGATAATGAAAGATCTGAACACCGAGGCGGGTTAGACGACATTGCGTGGACTTATCATGAGACGACGTGGACCGGGGAAATGGATTGATAGTGGTGATATACTGATAGATCTACGTCCATTCAAGAAGATGGTCAAAGGTATCAGCATTCCCCCTACAAGTCCATGTACTAAACCATATGGATACTACCTTACTACACTGCGGCAAATCAGATCGATGACATATGAATAAATAAAGACTCACGAAGGTGCACAAAAGATGTAAAAACAAAGAAAACAACTTTTATAGCTTTAGATCATCGTCCTCTGGTGAGTATGATATTTATTACCTTATATACGATGGTGGGGGACACGTACATTTAGTAGGGACTAAATTACAAATATTCCCAAAGATATATATAAGCAACTGAATTGACTGTGATGTACATAAGTAATAAACAAAATTGTGGTGGTAAATAAGCCCCCAAAATATATAGTTCTATAGGTCTTCGGCACTTGACGCTGACTGCATTAGTTTTGACGGACATATCTAGCTGAAGGCGCTCGGTCACGCATCCGCACCATATCACGAGAGGGCATACCGTGCTACTCATCTATTACAGACGTTAGCCAGCTTAAATTAAAGGCTCCCCGATATATATCGATAGTCCTCCAAATATATTTTCGAACCTCTTCACTCCTGACTTCCGGTGTGACTGGGTTTGGATACTTCGTCTATAAAAGATGTTGCTAGTAAGGGCGTTTTCAAATTTGAACACTTGTGGCATCTTTAGGATTAAAGTACGATAGAGTTGAATAGACACGAGAGAACTGAAACAATGAGAACATTGAATTTATTACGGAACTAGACCTCTATGTAACTGAGTTGGATTTATATCGATACTGGCAATTAGGATCATTAGCTTGTGTATTGCTATTTTAAGATCCGAACCTAAATTCCAATGGGTCTGGCTTTGGCTGAATAACCACAGCAAAAGTTTAGTAACGCGTTTCTCAATCGGAATCAGAACAAGGTGTTTGGGGTAACAGCGGTTCTAAAATTCATCATATATACAAATGTACAAATTTACCTAAACAAATATTACCACCCAGCTATTCAACCAATAATTGATCCCAAAATAATCAATCTAAATTACAATAAATAGGAAGTTGATAAGAAATATAAGAAATTTACCGAACACACCAAAAAGTAACTGTTATTCTATTATTTCTGGATAGATCCGCTCAATAGGTTTCATTATAACACAAAATGTTTCAAATTCTGGGAAAGCGCTCCAATTTACAACCAAAATGTACGATCCCAGTCAAAAATCAAACCTCACAATCAAAGAGCGAACAGTCAATATGGCAGCCGCCAGAATAATATCAATTGAAACGAATTATATACGGTTCAGTAAGAAACATAGAAACTCAATGAAAACTATAGGAAAACCGAGAAAACTAAACGTTACAGTCTTGAGAATACAGCGGATATTCTAGTTTTACAACTAGTAACCAGTAGTATCTTCTATAATCGATTGTTCCTGGCCAGAGGAAATCAGAAGTCAGATGAGAAGAGGTAGGAAAGATATATTTGATATGTTACCAATATATCGGGGAACCTTTACTATAAGCTGGCTATAGAAACGTAGGAGCAGTGTCCCACGCCGAGTTGAAACGTGATCTGGTGCGGATGCATGACCGAAAGCCTTCAGCTAAACAAGTCCACTTAAACAACGTGGTCAGCATCCAATGTCGAACACTTAATGAGCTATTGATTTTGGGGAATTATTTACAGCTACAGATCACTCCCCCCCTAGTGAGGTAGTGATGCCCCTAAGACCTGACCAGCCAGAAGTTTAAACACAACGAGTTTGTCGTTGGTAAACACTCTTCTGATAGCTTGCTTCGTTTAGCAGCGTCTGGTCGTCTTTCCTTAAGCTAAGGGACCAAAATGTACAACATAGCAATAAAGAAATAAAGTACAATGAAAATTTCGGTTACTTGCGAAACTTTGTCGTTCTTTTCCAGTCGTCCTGGAAAAGAGGAAAAATAAAACGTGTGAGTGCATGTCGAAAATACACTCGTACTTGCGTAAGAACACAAGATGAGCGGAAAAAAATAAATAAACTAGCACACTTGCAAACAGCGTGAAGGCGGTCTGGAAAAAATGGTTCTTTTTGGGGTTTTTTATATAAAAAAATATAAATACGCTCAAAAAAATAATAATGTTTTGTTTTTTTGTTGTTTTTTTATATAAATAATAAATGAGCATATTAAAAAAAGTTTTTTTTGTCATAAACAATGAAAGGGTAATTCAAGATAATGCCTGTGTCCTACGTGCAATATTTGTTAAGATGTTCTGGAAATCTTACTCGTCTTCCAGAACGCGTTGTTTTAGGTTTATCTATTGACGTTGGCGAAGTATCAAGTTGTGTGTCGGTTGTCGTGCAGGGTACTACGAGTGTAGTAGCTGTGTCGTTAGCTTGTACAGAAGGAAAATCGACGTAGCTAGGGTTTCCTTCTAAGTACGCTGCTTTGAGTCGATCGATACTGATGCTATCGTTCGTACCGTTCTTATCGACTACATAGTACTTAGGTTCGCGTTGAAGAACTTTGAAGGGTCCTTCGTGTGTTGATTCGAGAGGTCGTCGATGTGAGTCTGGACGAACGAAGACATGTGTACTATGTCGTAAGTCAGGTTGAACGAAAACATCAGTTGATTGAGGTCGAATGTGAGCAGGTTTAACTGAACACATTGTGTTTGTAAGCCTGCTCGTGTAAGAGTTTAGATCCATGTTCAATGAAGAGGTCAAAGGATCCACGAATTCTCCTGGGAGTCGGAGTGTCGTTCCATAAACGAGTTGAGATGCGGTGTATCCAATGTCAGCTTTCACTGCATTGCGGATACCTAGCGAGACGAGTGGAAGAGCGTCTGTCCACTGTGAAACGTTTGAAGTTGATAGCTAGGATTTTAGTTGTCGATGAAAACGTTCTACCAACTCGTTTGCTTGTGGGTGGTAGGCGGTCGTTCGGAAGCGCGTGATTCCTAATAGTGAGGTCAGACAACGGAAAAGTCCAGATTCGAACTGGCGTCCGCGGCCTGTAGTGATCGTGGAAGGGTAGCCGAAATTTGCTACCCATCGTTCGACGAAAGCGCGGGCCACGGTTTCAGCATGTTAGGAGATATGAGTATCCGTTTGAGTGGGGTAAGGGACCTACCAAATCTAGATGGACGTGGTCGAAACGAGCGTCAGGAGTTTTGAAAGAGCCTAAGGGACATTTGGTGTGTCTAATCATCTTAGATTTATGACAGCTTACACAGGAGCGTGCCCACTCCCTCACGTCTCTATACATACCAGGCCAGCAAAACCGTTCGGCTATAAGCTTGATGGATGCACGAACAGCTGAATGCGAAAGTTTATGCAACGTATTGAAGACGTTGCGTCAATAATGTTTTGGTACTATTTGACGATCCCTACCTATGGATGAGTCACATAGTAAGGTTTCCTTACCTGTTCCCATCTGTTTAATACGCAGTTTTAGAGTTGTCGAGGATAACTGGTGCTGAAGATCAGTGTCTTCTCTTTGAAACTGGGTGAGTTTAAGAAGGCCGATTCCTTGGAAACTGTTCAAGGAACTTATTCGAGACAAGGCGTCTGCGACTACATTGTTAGTTCCAGAAATGTGTTGTATGTCTGAAGTAAACTGCGAAATGTAGTCGAGTTGTCGAGACTCCCGCGGTGAGTACTTGTCTGAAGATGAACTTAAGGAGAAGGTAAGAGGTTTGTGATCGGTAAAAAGCGAGAATTCTCTTCCTTCGATGGGATGTTGGAAATGCCGTACAGCACAATACATAGCTAGGAGTTCCCTACCGAACGTGCTGTACCTAGATTCCGCGTCTAGCAACCGTCTCGAGAAAAATCCTAGAGGTTGCCATGAGTTGTTAACCCATTGTTGTAAGACTCCTCTGATTGCTGAGTCGGACGCGTCTACGGCGATACTAATGGGCGCTTGAGTGTCCTGATGAGCAAGCAGGGTTGCCTTAGCGATGTGTTCCTTAACTGTGGAGAATGCTTTACGGGCTATGTCGTCTAAACTAATTGATTTTGCATTTCCACGAAGCTGATCGTTTAACGGTTTCATAAGGGATGCGCATTTGGGTATGAACCGCCTGTAGAAACTTACAAGTCCGTTAAAAGTTCGTAACTGCTTGATAGTGGTCGGTTCTGGGTAATCCAGAATGGCCGCCACTTTGCTTCTAAGGGGTCGGATGCCTTGGGCATCAATAGTGTGTCCTAAGAAGTCTAAGGAGTTGGTTCCGATTTGGCATTTCTGAATGTTTACAGTAATGCCACGCCTTTGGAGTCGATCGAAAACAATGTCCAGATGCTTGAGATGTGATTCTCTGTCCGGACTTGCTATTAGACAGTCATCAACATACGCATGTACGAAGTTGAGACCTCGGAAGACGTCGTCTATAAACCTTTGGAAGGTTTGAGCCGCATTTCTTAAACCAAAAGGCATTCGCAAGAATTCGTAAAGACCTAAAGGAGTGATGATGGCGGTTTTAGGAATGTCGTCGGTTGCCATCGGTATTTGGTTATAGGCCTTAACTAAGTCGATTCTTGAAAAGACAGTTGTACCTTTCAAGGTAGCTGTCAAATCGTGAATATGAGGCAACGGGTAACGATCGGGAATTGTATTAGCATTCAGACGCCGATAATCACCAGTTAGACGCCAATCGTTGCTGTCCTTTTTAGGGACCATGTGCAATGATGATAACCATGGACTATTTGATGGTCGAATTATCCCTAAATCTATCATATGGTCGAATTGTTTTTGGCTAACCTAAGCTTTTCGGGAGCGAGTCGGCGGGATTTCGAAAATACAGGTGGTCCTGTAGTCGAGATGTGATGTGTAACATTGCTGGTTACACAAGGCAATTTCGATTGCGATTGGTATATCCCGGGGTATTTGTCGAGTACTGATTGGTACGAGGGGTCTATGGCGTGCTTAATCGTGACTGGGGATAACCTGCAACCAGAACAAGGAGTTACGCAAACAGATAACTTAGTGTTTCCGTCTATCAACCTTCGTGAGCGTGTGTCGATGAGTAGATTGTGATATTGTAACAGGTCTATACCAATGATTGGCATAGAGACGTCCGCAACAACTAAAATCCAGTGTATGGGTTTGCGTAAACCCACGTTAAGGTAGACGTACCTTTTACCGTAAGTAGCGATCGGTTTTCCGTTTGCCGCCTGTAAACTTAAAACAGACTGGCGAAGTCTGTCGTTGGAATTCGCTGGAAGAACGCTAACTTCTGCGCCGGTGTCGACGAGGTAGCGAACTTTCGTAGTCACATCCGTGACATATAAGAGGCGGCTGTGTTCGCCGGCTACGGTTGCCGTTAACGCGTGCCGGCTGGGAAGTTTCCTGAAATCTTATTCGTGTCAGTCGCCTTAGACTTCGGGTAATTGCAGGGCTTTCTGCAATTTCTAGAGGATTTACCGTACTGGTTGTGATACCAGCACCAGTCGGGGTTGTCTGTCTCTCGTGGTCGAGAGGCAGATCGCTTACGTGAAACGCTCCTACATGGGGATTTCGACCGACTACGGTCATTACGAACTCTAAGATATCGTGTAAGTGTGTGACATAGTTCGGTAATGTCATTCGGGGTCGTTCGAGGTTTTTCTATGACGGAAAAGACCTCGGCCTTAGAAGATTTAGTGATTTCTAAGATTCGGTCGGCAGATGCAGCCAGCTCATCTATGGCGTTGTTTTGAAATGAGACGAGCACTGCCTGCACCTGATGAGGAAGTTTAGACAAGAAAAGTTGTCTGAATAGGCCATCATCGAAAGTTCGTTGACCGATAACCTCTCTCATTCTTAGCAACATGTCTGTCGCAGAACCATGTTGCAAGTCGATGTTATGGAGGAGTTGGTCTAACCGTTGTCGGTCGGTTAGGTCTCCACGTTTTAGAATTGAACATTTGAGAGTTTCGTAAGGTTCGGGAACATCACTAGTAAACATACTAGGTGTTACGTACCTGTTAAACTCGCGCGGTAACGCCTTAACTACCACGAGGAATCGTGTGCGTGAGTCCGTGATTCCGTGCATGCAAAAATCCGCTTCTGCGTAGCAGAACCAGGACTCGATATTGTCGGGCCAAAATGACGTTAACTGAATCGAAATATGGGAAATAGACTTTAACTTAAAAACCTTGGGTGAGTGTTCCGTCATAGTAATATAGATAACGAAAAATGTCTGATTAAAATATATCCGGGAAAAAAATCCGCGAAAAAACAGTATATCACAATATATAAAATTCAAATAAAGAATAACAATGAATAATAATATTCCAAAATGGAACAGACTCACAGTATATTGGCTTGGTGTACCAGATCACGTTAGGCTAACCACTGAAGTATACGACGGATATTCTAGTTTTACAACTAGTAACCAGTAGTATCTTCTATAATCGATTGTTCCTGGCCAGAGGAAATCAGAAGTCAGATGAGAAGAGGTAGGAAAGATATATTTGATACGTTACCAATATATCGGGGAACCTTTACTATAAGCTGGCTATAGAAACGTAGGAGCAGTGTCCCACGCCGAGTTGAAACGTGATCTGGTGCGGATGCATGACCGAAAGCCTTCAGCTAAACAAGTCCACTTAAACAACGTGGTCAGCATCCAATGTCGAACACTTAATGAGCTATTGATTTTGGGGAATTATTTACAGCTACAGTCTCAATTGGCAACAAAAATGTTAACAATATATACAAATAAAGAGACCATAAAGAAGAAATTGCAAATGTATACATGGAGGGACTGGCAACTTCAAAATGGATCTTACAACTATAAATATAACATTGGCAATAGAATAAAAAAATTGCAAAAACTGATTAGACTAGTTCGGCCTGCATTGTATTTAAATGAGTGCAAACTTTCCGAAGTCTCAGTTGGTCAAGGCGTCCTAAATATTTACAAATCAAAATAATAATGGAATATGACTAATATATAGATGAATAGACTGCCAAACTGAGAAAACTGTATTATAGGGATTCACATATAAGACATTTGAATTGATCACTTACTGAGTACAGGTTAGCTAGTAATTTGTTTGACAGTCACATCTCCAGCCAGATGTTGAGTTCCAAAGTCAGTATACAATTGTGAAAATGCAACATGTCTGCATTAGACGCTATACGGAGCTATAGTTGAAGCTAAAGAAATGTTAGATAGTAAGACAAACAGCCAAAAATATCTAATACAGCCTATCTTGAAGACAGCACTCAATGGCGAGTTCGAAGCCCTACGAGATATATCGGAAAAAAATAAAACACTCGAGAGAACAACCGGAAATGATTGAAAACGTATCAAATTCAGCAAATCAGGAGGTACTGGGGCCTAGGAAGTCCCATATAACAGAAGACAGTAGAAATTCTGTGCAAGAATTGAAAAGTAAAAATATAAAACTTGTAAAATATGAAGAAACCAGAATATGATAATCAGAAGCATTTGAATTGTAGTATAAACTAGTAATCCCAGGAATAACGCAATTTAATCAAGAAGTATCAGATTTGGAGTTCAAAATTACAAGTCATCAATACCAAGAAGTCATTGATTTATTTAAACATCACACAGAACCAGTTTATCTTTGAGAATATTCTCAATTAAGAAGTACATATCGTAATGCTTAAATTTAAGTATTAATGGATTTGCATTGTTCTTGACTTCTTAAACCTCTAGTGGGCATCGACCCACTCAGATTTTTAATAAATAACATTGACGACCTAATTCATCTTCCCCTTACTATTGATGTTTGGTGTCACGTTCTACGTTTCGTACGTAACCAACCTAATGGTCGTCTACATAAGACTGTGTATAACATTAAACTGATAATACTTCTGAAATTATCCTCAGTTATAAAAATCTTTCGCAGTAACCAATTTGTGTTTGCACTACAATATGAGAGTTGCTATCAGCTTGGACAAAGACGCACATGTTTTAATAACTCATCTATGTTCATAGCAGTAAGAAGAAAGTTGCTATCATTTTCCATACAAAGCCAGAAAGTTGCCGAATGGGACTGCAACCCAACTAAAAGGGGATTCTTCATTATGAACCTTACAACATGTCACTTCTGGAATTTAACAACTGATAGATATTGTGCAGTAATTAATAACCACAAACCGTTCATCATTTTTTCAAACAGTCGAGCCATAAGTACTTCACTCGTGGCCCGACAAAACCAGCTTATATATATATCAGTTCACTTCCTACACTTAACTTGGTGAGTATGGTTGGAGATGCTGTGCTTGCAGAAAATACCTCGTATCGTTTCTCTTATTCTTATGTGGACATTATTTTGTTCCTGATCATGGTCAATCTAAAAATTTGACTTTAACAATCGTAAGTTTCAGAGGATCATAGACTTCATATGTTTCACTGTAAAAGTTATTCCTGTTTTAACATTGGAAGTAATAATAAGTTGTGTTTTCAGATGATTAGTGCTTAGTGTTGTATCACATCAGAAGACAAGTCAAGGGCGAGTTCATGCTCAAGCCGCTGATTTTAAGTACGCAGCGGATAAACCTGCTTTGCTGTTTATCAAAGTTCACAACGTTTTGTTACTCATTTGTTATGACCAGTCCTGAAGATCTCAGTAGTTCAGTATGTAGTTTCTTTATGGTCAATGTATTCTTCATAGGAAATACAAGCTTTTATCACCAAAGTTAAAAGTTTACCCGGTGGAACTAACATTCAGCAAGATGAAGCTGAAAAAGCGGCTCATTTGTACCTCAGAGCTCGCAAGAGAGATGTTGAACGTGCTGTGGAGTTGTACAAAGCTAACAAGGTATGCAGATATTTTGAAATTGTAAATTATTGTAACCTCTACATTGAGGTATAGTATTGCTGCTAACTTTTTAATAAGCTTGAGATAAAGTGTGCAAAGTATAACCCCAGTCAGCCTTTTGATTGTCTGTTCATTGCGAGTCGCTTTTGTGTAAAATACATTTACACTTCGCCCGATTCTTTTCATGATATTCAGCTAAAACTACCTAGTTTATTTGTCGAAGTATTAACTGCTCAATTTGATCGGAATACTATTGTCTAAATCTTATTTCTTTCAATAATTAAAGATAAAACTGACTAAACAAATATGCTCGAAATACTGACAACTGGGTGGTATGAAGCGATATAGAAAGTAGGGGAAGGCTATGTTTACAAGGTACGAGCCAATACTGCATTAAATATCTTACTGTCAAAATTCAGCAAGTTTCGATTGTTGTCTTTTGAGGGAATCGCCCATCTGGTTGAACCTTTAGTTCAGATTTCCATTTACCCTGAAGTGCAGGAATTTTCGTCTTTACAATACTATGATGTGTGCTTTTGTCGAATGTGACTACTATAAAAAAATTGTCAATATTCACCTAGTTGAGGTGGCTAAGTATCCGGGTTTATGCCAGAATTTTTAGACACTCGCAATAAAACAACAAAACGAACTACTGATCATAATATACACAACTCTCGTTTAGCAAATGACGAATTCACAATACTTTTAGCTTGATTTATCTCACTAGTATTTTGTGTTATTTGTTTTTGTGAATGAATTTTCAGGTCCTGTATCTTAAATGTTCTTAAAAAGCTTCCTTAGACATTCCGTTTTTCATTGTTTCATTACTGATCTCACCATCGCTTTCAACCTTGCCACCAATAATGTTCTTGAAATAGTTCTAATGGAACTAGGTAATAATAGTTTGTACCTATTAACTTGAGAGG
The DNA here is from genome assembly GCF_000237925.1 of Schistosoma mansoni. Lineage (NCBI taxonomy): Eukaryota > Metazoa > Platyhelminthes > Trematoda > Strigeidida > Schistosomatidae > Schistosoma > Schistosoma mansoni. The sequence goes on along the minus strand of NW_017386020.1, from coordinate 1,258,650 downwards.
AACTTTCTGATCTTGAATATCCGAATGCAATCCCCTTACTGTGTTATAAGGTGTTAAAACAATACAGTCGACAAATAATCAGTTGTTAAACTATGTGCGTAGGTATGGCTTGTGCTTCTCACTTTTTAAATGCAAAGTACTATGAGACAGGAGCCCTTATCTGCACTAACTCCTGAAGGTGAGGTGTTAGGAGTAACTGTTAAGTTCGTCTGTCTGGGTAGCTGTTTGGGTGTTGATAGTGGTGTGAATCACGAGATCAATCTATGTAGCGAAAGTCAGAGCGGCTTATACCAATTCTGGCCGTTATTGGAGCCGTAGTGATGTTAGTCTGGCCTTTCTAGGTCTGGTCTACAACTCGCCGGTGAGAGCTGTCTCGCCGTATTCTGGCATCTGAGTTGAAAATGCTGACGTTCAATGAAGATACAGTCATAGCGAATATCCGGCACTTCAGCCGGGTTTGTGAATACGGAAGGTCCACCTAGGGGAGTGAGAAAACTCTGGTTCCAAACTAATGGTACACATGGGCTCCAGTATCCTGAGGGAACAAATGGCGTATGAACCAATTATTGGTCACCGGCTACCATGGGACTGCATCTCCTGACTCTGGTCTACTGCCTTGTGGAACAGACCTTTATGTCGAATGCTCCGGGTGTGGTCCCTTAAGAAAACCACCTATTTCGGTTTGTGCACCCGGCTAGTATCACAGCCCACATACAAATCAAGTGACTTGTGTGGCGCATATGTATCTGGTGCTTCCTTGTACCAATATTTATGTGTTCAAATAAAAAAACAGTCCCAGTAATGCAGCGGTCCAGTATAGTGATGATAATCAAGTTGATATCGCCATCTGAAAATACCGGCTTTGGTAGCCTGAACATATGTTACAACCATGATTTCATCGGCTTATACATCTTACATTATTTGCCGATGCTAGGGCTGGTTAGAAAAAGCGAAGTGGTGGTAAGTTTGGCACAACGCCGGTTTGTGGAGGAAAACCGTATAGGACTGGTATCTGTAGGTCCATCACGACTCCCTGGTTGATGTCTTAAAGCTAGTGTGACTCAGTGGCTCGAGATATTGTCATACATGGCTTAAAGTAGAAACCAATGTTGGTCGTGCTGTAATTTACCTCTTATAAAATTGAAAAGATCTCTAATTGAAAAGTTTCCTCGTATTTTTCTTGATTGAACTGTTTTTCCCATTGGCCAGTGCACTCGTTCATTTACTGTTTATTAAATTATTTGTTTTTGATTATACTTTCCTTCATCTTTCTCCACAATCTCATTTTCTTATTCGTGCTGTGCATATTTATTTTGATGCCTGTCAGTGCTAATACGTGTTCAAATAAATAATTAAAACTAGCTCATCATGTGTAACACTACGATCTATACAAGTTCACACTATTCTTAAATAACTTATCTTCCTTAAATAATGAGGCTCAAATTTGGTATCTCTCCTTTATTTAGACCTGCACAAGCAAAAATAAAGCAAAGATACCATTAGTAAAATACTTATAACCTTTTGATGTTGAAATTAAATAAATCATTACTGTAACGCTTAAGATATGAAAGTTTCTACGGCAGTAAAACACAGTTTATATGCAACAATTCAGCACAATAACTATGATACTTATTACAGTCTTTTTTACCCACTTCATGACTAATAAATACAATAAAGGAAACAAGAAAATCTGTTTAACAGTGTATTAAAGGTCCTATCCTTAATTTATGAATACTCTTCAGTTAAAAATGTCACTCAACGATCTAGAATTTTTCTAGCTAATAAACCTCAAACTACTTGTTGTATGTGAGTCAGTGGTACAACTCTGCCGCTAACACTAAAGCAGGTGGTGAAAAGTTTGAAATTGCGGTCAAAACCCCCTTATAATGTTCAAATTTATACAGTTTAGTTGACTTGTTGCTAAAGTTGGATAAATTCTATGCACCCTAGATAAATCTTTTTGTTTTCAGTAAACATTTAGGTGGATTGTTTTTTGGCAGTCCACAACTGGTCAATATTTTGAACTATTCTTGAGTAAACATTAAAGATGAATTTAACTGGCATTAATTTGTAGTCCTTTGTATTCCTGTCACCTTATTGTCATAATAACCCATTACATTGTTCGAGGTAGCGAAAGGGGCGTATTGAAATAGTGGATTAGTGAAACTTATTGTTTCTAATTTTTAGATTCTCAAATTTAGCACACCGCTTTCAGAAATTTTCTCCAGTTCTTCTAAATAACAGGTTATTTAATATCGCTTTCAAACAAACTCATCGATTTGCTGCGATTACATCAACCTCGAAGTCGTCAGTAAAAAAGACTTCGGTGAATTGGCAAAAAAACCCAACTTATCATTTATCTAGTCCTTAATTTACAACTTAACATAATATGATGTTAGACTTTTTTACTGCTCACGTTGAGTTGTCTTATTTGGACTAATTAGTGTCGAAATTTGATTTTCAAGGTTGTGTCAAGAATTTTTATAGTATTTTCATCAAATCACGAACCTACATTTTTTAGTTAAATTTATCTGATATAAGCAGTCCAGTTTTGAACTATACCATTTCTTCATTTAAAATTTATATGGCAAATTTACAATACAATACTTCAATAAATTAAGAGTGATGTCAATCAAACCAGGCAAATCCAACAATATATTATAATGGGACTCACTTTCCAAGTACAGGTCTATGTATTCAGTTTTGAATCACAGTGTAGTGACTAGTGATACGATCCTCAGCCGTGCAAACAGAAGTAGGTGGATCGGGATTCAAACACATGACTAGCTGAATAAATGATAAGTATTTTTACCCAAAAACTAGGATAGAAATAAAACTCTAGTGTTTATAGACCGGTTAACTAAATGGTAGTCAATGATGAACAATAGAATTTGATCTATAGTAAGTAATGGGTAGTCATCACATTGGTTGCAACTTAGTGATCAATCAATAGTACCAATCGAGCATTAGTCCATGAAGTCATTGACTGTTGGTCTAAGACATTATTCTTGACAATTTTATTCCTCTGTATTGATGTGTCTCAATCAATTCTAATCAGTGCTCATATGTTCCAGGTTGTACGTTGCTTGTGACTGACTTAAATGTTTTATAGTCTTGTCCACCACATGGGCATTGTCGATCGAATGTGAAAAAGACAGAGCTATACTCAGTCATGAATATAATCGTTCTACCTATAAATGTATACTTCCATTATATATTGGTATGGTATGATCAGTATTCTTTCATGCAATAACTAATATATATACTCAATTCATTTGTATTGGTTGTCTATAAGTAAATAAAATATAAACCTACTCGTTAATTTTTCTCAATTGATTTTCTATTTTTAGCGAATGCGCTATACCGAAAATGTAGATTCAATCGATCCTTTAGAAGATGGGGTTCGACGTGAACTTCTATCTGGTAAATTTACTGTATTAGTAAGTTTAGTCGATAATAAGCTGCGACTTTCAGTTTTTGTTTAATTTTAACTTTTTATTATGCACTTTAATTTAATTTATTATTATTTCATGAAATTAATAAGTAGTCTATTCCTCTTGGTAGTAGTAAGGTTGACTTGTTGTTTTTTGTTTTGTAAAGGAATTAGTCGTAGATTTTCATCAGGGTTTTTTATTCGTCTATCATTGTTTGAAGTTTAACTAATATCAGTATAAACATAGTACTGTACTACGGGTTGGAATATAGGTCAAGAAATATTTATTTATGATTATGTTTTGATTTGTGTGTAAGTATTTTAAAAATTTGCCCAACTCTATCAGTCAAACTATCAGTCAACTCGGCTAAGGTGGTACAGTTGCATTGATTTCTCTCTAAATTTTATGTTTTGTGTCATTTCACTCCACATCTTTATATGTTTCTTTTAAACTATATTTTTCCAAGACTAGCTTTTTATTTCCATTCGATACTTTCGCTCTCATACCTCTCTTGTTTCCAGTTTTCTCTGTTTTTATGTTGATATAAGCTATGAAAACGTAAACCAACACACAGATTATGTGTTGACCTGGACGATCTGACGACTGAATGGATAATCAAATCGTTGGATTAGGTTAATTTTATAGAAAGATAGATCTGGCAAGTTTCATATTTTGTGAATGCTAGCAATTGAAGTTAGTTTCGTAAGATCATATTCTCCACTCTATTGTAGTATCGGTTTATTTGTTAAGCCCATATACTTTATCCTAGCTACTGGCCAAGCCAATTCGCCTGTCATGAGTCATATTTTGATCTTGTTAATTATTCGCTTATTAACCTTGACTATACTTTTATATGAGCATATATGTGTACACATCGTATCTTATTCATCATATGTCTGTCACTCATTTTTGTCCGACTATAAATGTTGATTAACGCTTGCTTAAATCGAGTTGGCTTCCCAGCCATCTCCAATACGCATCATCTTTCGCCTCGCTCTCTCGCTTGCCGCTCACTCGCTCGTTCATATTCGCTCAGGTGTTGTTAGCTTTCGAACCTGAGTTATTCGACAATAAACTGTAGTTGCTGCTATCCTTTGTCTTCTGATTTTACGCGCCGTTAAGATTAGAATTATATCGGTTATCGAAACGAACGATTAACGAATCGCGGCACTACACTATCACAAACCGTAGTCAGGTTTCTTTACTTTTTGTGGGACATTTAAAGAATAATCATGCAGACACCCTGTCTTGTTCAATAATAATGGGCTCTAACCACATTTCAGTTGATCAATGTCCAACAAACTTTATTAGACTTTCAACTTAACCATCATAGCAAAGACGTTTTATCCCGATTTTTTGTATTTATGTATGTATTTTAATGGTTAACATCTGTTAGTTTGCTAAAAAGTGATTAGCTCTAATTAACTTCTGAAAAAAGTCTACTGATACTATATTGAGAAAAAGAGCAATGTTTGCAACAATTTTTTACTGACATTAAATAACAGGAGATAAAGAGAAAAGAAAAGAAGTTAATAAGTTCAACTAGGCTTGTATTCGTTCTAATGATGAAATAATCGGTTATGGTTTATCTCATTAGTATGTACAACACGAAAACTAAGTCTTGTATAAGGTGCCAAAATACAAAAATCCTTGCATATACAATTAGTTACTTTAATTAAACACATCTTTAGTTCGTACTTAAAACTATTTAAATCTGTTTTCAGTAAAATCATGAACAGATCTAAGTCAGACCACCATTGAAAACCTGGAAGGACTGCACAACCACTTCGTCCTAGCATAGGATCCTCAGAAGTGCGCAATCACGATTTTGCATGCGAGACTCGCGCGCGAATGCTTATTTTCTAAACCACGGGATCCAACAGTGTTGATGTCTAACTTTAATCAATCCACAACATTGCGCGACCATCTTCCATTATCTTCGGTCGGTAACCTCCTCATACTCGACACGAATTAGCTGCAATAGTCACGGCATGCACTAGAACTCTGGAAATTTTCATTTTAAAGCCAGTTACTAGTAAGGACATGATAATTGTAAGTAAGCGGTTGTGGAGACTGTTGAATTTTACCGAAATCAACTTTAGACCATCATTAAGAACCTGGAAGCAATGTACAACCGTTTCGTTTTTGTACGGAATTTAGCAGTGCGCATCCACGATCCCGCTCATGGGACTCGAACCCATTTTGTGGATAATCAATATTGTCTTGAGACCATCAGATTTTCTGTATTTTCGTTTACCTACCTATAAAACAAAGCTATCAATTCGGTCTAATTTAAATATGTCGTGTAACTTTTAAAAGTGGGGAGAGTCAGCTCTCCCTCTCGAAATGCTCTCACATGGCCACGTGCATGCAACCACTGTCAGGGAAGTCCTACTCACTGCCTTTTCGCGGTGGGGTAGCGTGTTGTTTACGAAATTTAAAGGACGAAAAGCGAATGTCTGGCTCTTTAACCGGGTTATTGGATACGGAAAGTCCACCTATGGGAGTTGGAAAACCCTGATTCCAAACCAATGGTGCACATGGGCTTCAGTATCCTGAGGGAACAAATGACGTACGGACCTATTGTTGGTCTCCGGCTACCCTGATAATGCATAATCGTCTCTTCATGTGGCTCCACTGCCTTGTGGATAAACCTATAGGTCAAAGGCTTGGGATGGGGCTCCCTAAGAAAACCATCTGCTTCGGTCTGGGCACCTGGGCAGTATTCCTGTCCTCACACAAATCGAATGATTTGTTTGGTGCCTGCTTGTACCAGCGTTTATGTGTTTAAATAAATAATAAATAAATAAGTAGCTATTTAAAGAAAAGGAGTTTCATAGTTCACTAGTATTTGACTATATGTATCTTCAGTGAAATCATGACAACTGAGTAAACAATGCCAAAATTTAAACATTCGGTATTTCTGTATTAAATGTTATAAATCACAGACGATAAAGTTTATGAATATTCGATAATGCAATATGATAGCTTTATAATATTTTCATCGAGTCCTACGTTGATTTCTACGTTGTGACTGACCTTTAGTTATAATCTACGTTTCCTTGTAACTTCAACATATTAGGAAGTTTCTAATCAAACCCTTTCTACAATCAGTTTAATTGATATATGGCTTGATAGTTTTTGCATATTTGTATATGCTTGGTTTGTTGAATATTTTACTGATAAATAGTAATAATAATACCTATCGACCATGTCTTTAGTAATGATTCTTTTTATTAATTAAACCATCATAAAACAGATTCACCTGACTAAGGTTTGACATTCTTCGACTATATATATATATCGTATAGCTCTAGTGTTCCTTAACATTTACACACTTTTCTCTCATTCGACTTTTTTGTTATCCTTTTCTCGAATTTTATTGCTTGCCTAAATGCAATAATTGTATCGATTCTTAACTATTAAACATTTTACGAAACAATATGCTTACTAGAGATGCTTCAATATCTTTTCGCTATGGTATACAAACTTTTTTTGTCCCGAAGGGCTAATAAAAAAGAGTGTAGTTAATTTGAAACTTGTTTCCATCTATGAACTAAAAAAACGTACTAATTTTTCTGTGGTCATGTGTGTGTGTATGTGTCTTCAAAATTAAACGGATCTTCAGAAATTGCCTAAAAATGTTTACTGACGTTACTTACTACATGATCATGGAACATTTAACTTTTTTGAAATTATTTAGCTTAAGATGTTTCTAAATGAACATCTGCAATAAACGTGATTTCTCTAAAGTGAATAATATTAGAACTTATCAGGTAAATTGTCTTCATATGCATTTGTCGTACAACTGTTGTCATAAAATGCCATTGACAATAATCTCAACTCTTGTAAGTGACTTCATGGATCATTTATCCCACAACAGACTTTCCTGTTTTAGAAATTTCATTTTAAACAAAGTTCTTAACAATTAGTGAGTTTTTATTCTCGTTGATAAAGTTGTAAATTAGTTGTTGTATAATAGTAAGAATTCCAATCCTAAAACGAATAAGCCGTATCTTTTTTTTCGTTAGATAGAGGCAGACAACATTCACATGATCATTTTTATCATTATTAATATACCTTTTCTTTTCAGCCTACTCTTCCTGATGACGAAATGGATGCAACTGTTGCTATATTTACAGCTTATCGTCATTGGCCTCCTTTAACTACACATAGAGATACTTTAAAAGGTGTTTTATATCAGTTAGATGCAGTAATGATGGAGTAAGTAATTCTGTCTTTGTACATTTTAACAGAGGATATATTCGATTAAACTATTTATTTAAATAATAATAATAACACGTTAATTTGTTTGCATTTCCCTGTTGTCGAGGTCAATGGCCGCTAGTAACTACTCTCTATTTCTCTTCTAATGGTGACTAAATATTTCCAATTTTATAAAACAATAGAAATTTATCATATTCTGATATTATTATAATTCTAAACTCTTCCATTTGACCCATTTACTGTTACCATAGTATCTTCTATTCATACATTTTGATAAATAAATTCTAAATCTCTTTTTTTTCTATTATAAAGAATCTAGTTTTACACCTGTTGAGATTTATTATTAATGTTTCATTTTCTTATAAATGCCCTGGTACGGCCGAGAGTGGGGAGAGTCCGCTCTCCCTCTCCAAATGCTCTCACATGGCCACGCGAATATATAGCCTCTGCCAGGGAAGTCCTACTCACTGCCTTCTAGCGGCGGGGTGGGGTGTTGTTTACGAAGGTGAGAGGACGAAAAGCGAATGTCCGGCGCTTTAACCGGGTTGGTGGTCATGGAGGGTCCACCTAGTGGAGTTGGAAAACCCTGATTCCGAACCAATGGTACACATGGGCTCCAGGATCCTGATGGAACGAATGGCGTATGAACCTATTGTTGGTCACCGGCTACCATGGGACTACATCTCACGATGCTCCACTGCCTTGTGGATCAGACCTTTAGGTCAAAGGCTCGGGGTGTGGCCCCCTAAGAAAACCACCTGCTTCAGTCTGGGCACCTGGGCAGTATCTCAGCCCTCACACAAATCGAATGAGATTTGTATGGCGCATATTTATCTGGTGCTTTTTGTACCAATATTTATGTGTTTAAATAATAAATAATAATAAATAACATGAATTTTAAAGTGAAAATAGTAACTCAAATAGGGTAAAAGTCATCTTCCTGTCATCCTGAATTAATAGTTTGAATAATAGATGAGAATATTGTGTAAGTAATTAAGGGTTAACTTATACAGAAGTTCTGTTAATGGAAACATCATTGAACAAGGAATTCATAATAATAAGTATACTTTTAAGAAATCCTGCAAATTAAAATAGGTCCTGGGTTCGAATCTCGTGGTTACGGGATCGTGGATGCGTACTGCTGAGGAGTCCCATGATAGGATGAAACGGCCGTCCAGTGCTTCCAGGTTTTCCATGGTGGTCTAGCTTCAATTGACTCATGATTTCAACTATGAAAATTAAAATAAAACAGTTACAGAGTACTACTGAATTTTTGACTAGTCTTTTATCCAGCTGATGAAAATAGTCATTGTATAGCTTTCGTTACAAATTATGGGAGCATTCCGTCATTTTTTCTCCTCTCTTTTTAAAATCGTATATCATACAGGACAGAAATACATCTAGTTTGGTTTTCATTTAAGTGGAGTTTTGTTCTCTGGGCTGGATGGTTTGGTCGTGTAGCTTTCATTGTTCCTCTGAACGACATCAGCACAAACTTCAGGTAGAAGTGAAGTGTTCGGATTTCTCCAGGTATGACTCACAGCCTGTCCAGTCAACCTCGATCTTGATTGGTCATTGTTGATCTTTAACCCGTCATTGTCTGCTTCTTTATTTTGATTGTATCCACAGTTGTCTACATGTATTGATATAAGCGAGGATATTGCATGGCGTTTGACTGCTAATTGATGTTCGTGCAGGTGAAGATGAAGGGGTCGTCCACTTTGTCCGATGTGGTGTTTTCCGCAGTTGGAACAATTTATTTTGTAGATAATGTTCAGTTTTTCCTTTCATCTCGTCTTTTGGTTTGCATAGGATCGACTGAAGTGATTTCGCTCGTTTGTGTGCTACACCTATCCCAACCGGCTTCAATAATCTCGTAATTTCTGATGTCTTCTATATATGGTAGGATGATCCGTTTGTTGGTTTCTGTACTTGATTTTGTTTCTGCCGATGCCTTGCGTTGATGTTTTTGATAAAATTGATTGGGTAGCCGTTCTTTTGAAAGATGGTCTCTAGATATTTTTCTTCATTTTTCCACGCTACAAGTGTGTTGCAATGTGTCCTCGCCCTCTCGAATAAAGTTGATTTTGTGAGTTCTTGTATTGTTGCTACTGTGATTGAAAATCTGATCTGTTTGGGTTGGTTTCCGATATACTTGAGTCTCCAGTTTTCCTGTATCATTTCTGGTTATTAATACACCCAAGAATATTAGTTTGTTTTTTGTTGGTTGTTGAATCAATGCACACTGTCTGATAGAATAAAACGTCGCTTGTTTTTAGAAATAAAAATATGTATATATAATAATCTTGTCAATTTAATTTCACCGTAAATCAGATAAAACTTTACTGTACTGACGGCCTTCAGTTAATTTGTGAGAGGCGAAATAGTGCTTCTTCAACTTTTCCGCGAAATTCAAAGCCTATTAAAGAATATATTGCATCCAATCGCGAACTAAATAACAAGTGTCATCTGCTTTTTTAAAATACTGATAATTGATTTTAAAAAACATCTTCTTTGCAACCATAAAAGTGGGCATGACATGATACTTAAGCTAAATTACAAAAATAGGAACACTTACTACTGATGCGGACTGTATATGAAAGTGTTGGTTGTGATTCAATGCATAGTCAATGATGTTTGTGCAGCTAAAAGGTATTCTCACACTTTAAATTCTAGCTCTGAATCTCAACCCCAGCTTTTATAAGTCTATAAACAAAACAGTGACTAGGCATCATTGCATCATAGTTGATAACAGTTCGTGATGAAAACCCCAACTTTTATAAGCAAAGATGGATAGTGGCTAGCAGTGGGATCTAGGACGCATGTTTTTCCTACTTGAAACTCGTTAGCTGGATGTACCTGCATCTGAGAGTTGATGTTCACTCTGAGACTGGAACCCAGCACCTTCATTTTTTAACTGTCGTTCGCCTAATATACCTAAATTTAACCCTTCGTTTACCATAATCAATGATGCAACATGTAATCACATCAAAGCTACTCATTCACTTTAATGCTATTGTTTTTTGTTGTTCATTCTTTTTTTAACTAAATAGTTTGTTTCTGATTGGCTATTAAAGTAGTTCCAGGTCATTAGTATACTATACTCTTATAATTAATTGAAGGAAATCAATAAAATCTGTTTTGACTATCGATGGTTTATGGAGATTATTGAATTTCATAGTTAATATCACATATAGACTTCAGTTAGACAACCATTGAAAACTATAAAGCTCTGGTCAGCCATTTCCTCGTAGTAATGGGGATAACGTGGCAATGCACATCCACGACTCCGCCAGAAGTTGAACCCAGGATTTTCAGATCTCGTAGTAAGCACTGAGCTTTCAGACTACTGAACAAGAATCCAATAGTTTAGACTTCAAACTTTAATAACAATTCACAATATTGCTGACTGCCACAGAGAAGCCTCATGGGCATGGGGTTAGCAACCCCATCCCGCAGAAAAAAATCTTACTAAAAAAACGCCAACCAGATTAAACAAAGTAAACCATTTAAACTCTGCCCTGGGAGTTAAAGGAATAATTATGACACCTCAGGATGAAAGCCAAGATTCTTCGGAAGTCACGAGGCCGATGCCCCTTCGAACAACCAGAGCAACACTTTTTATAAGTACATGGAACGTCCGGACAATGTGGGAGACCGGGAAGACCAGTCAAATAGCAATGGAAATGAGGAGATACAAATTGGCAGTACTTGGAATTAGTGAAACCCATTAGATAAAAGCTGGACAGCAAAGGCTAGATAAGAGAGAGATGCTGCTGTACTCCGGTCACGAAGGGGAAAATTCTCCACACACTCAGAGAGTTACTCTGATGCTGTCCAGAGAAGCACGAAATGCACTTATAAGATGGGAATCTCATGGATCTAGAATAATCAAACCATCATTCAAAACAAAGAAGGAGGGGATTACAATGAATGTTACCTAGTGTTATGCACCCACGAATAATAGCAACGACGACAATAAAGATCAGTTCTACTCGAGGCTGCAATCAATCACAGTTAAGTGCCCAAGAAAGGAATTCACCATCCTAATGGGCGATCTAAATGCTAAAGTCGGAGTGGACAATACAGGATGTAAAGATATCATTGAACGACATGGACTAGGAGAGGGAAATAAAAATGGGGAGAGACTTGCAAACCTATGTGCATTCAACAAATTGGTTATAGGCGGCACAATATTCCCACACAAGCGCATACACAACTCTACATGGATCTCACCGGACCAAACCACAGAGAACCAGATAGATCACATCTGTATCAACAAATAATTCCGAAGATCAATGGAAGATGTGAGAACAAGGAGAAAAGCTAATATAGCTTCAGATCACCACCTAGTAGTGGCCAAGATGAAACTGAAGCTAAAGAAGCAATGGATAACTGGACAAACAGCATTACAAGGGTTCAATACAGCCTTCCTTCGAGATACTAACAAACTCAAGTAATCCAAGACAACCCTCAACAACTGGTTCCAAGCTCTACAGGATCTACAGAAAGAAGAAACTACAATGGAGGACAACTGGAAAGGGATTAAAGAACCATTAACTTCAACGTGTCAGGAGGTTCTGGGTCGCAAGAAGCATCATCATAAGGAATGGATCTCTATGGGAACCCTGGACAAGATTGAAGGGAGGAAGAACAAGAAAATAGCAATTAATAACAGTCGGACATGAGCAGAGAAAGTCAAGGCACAAGCAAGTGAAGAAGAGTATTAGAGCTGACGAGCAGAAATACGTGGGAGACCTAGCAACGACAATGGTAAAAGCTGCAACTGAGGGAAATATCAAACAACTATATGGCACAACGAAGAAACTAGTATGAAAATATAGTAAACCAGAGAGACCGGTCAAGGCCAAACAAGGCAAACCAATCAGTGAGACTCAGGAACAGAGGAACAGATGGGTAGAACATTTTGAGGAACTCTTGAATAGGCCAACTACATTGAATTCACCGAACATGGAAGCAGCACACACAAACCTTCCTGTAGACGTCACTGCACTAACGATCGAAGTCAAGATGGCCATCAGACAAATCAAGAGTGGAAAATAAGTAGGACCGGACAAAATACCAGCTGAAGCACTCAAGTCACACATACAAGCAACTGAAAGCGTGCTCCACATTCTATTCAGGAAGATTTGGGAGGAAGAACAAGTGCCGATAGACTGGAAACAAGGATACCTCACCAAGATATCAAAGAAAGGGGATCTGAGCAAATGTGAAAACTACAGAGACATCACACTACTATCGGCACCAGGAAAAGTTTTCAACAGTGTTGCCGAACTGGATAGAAGATTCAGTAGACGCTCAGCTTCGAGATCAACAGGCCGGATTCCGTAAGGATCGGTGGTACACAGATGAAATCGCGACACTACGGATCATCGTTGAGCAATCAGTTGAATGGAACTCTTCACTATACATCAACTTCCTTGACCATGAGAAAGCATTTGACAGAGTGGATAAGAGAGCCTTATGGAACCATCTTCGATACATGGTGTACCTGAGAAGATCGTCAATATTATACGGAGTTCATACGACGGACTACACTGAAACGTCAGGCATGGAGGACAGTTAAGAGAGTCATTCCAAGTGATGACCGGAGTCAGACAAGGCTGCTTACTCTCCCCCTTCCTCTTTCTTCTGGTAATTGACTGGATAATGAAGACTTCGACATCTAAGGGGAAGCACGGAATACAATGAACATCTCAGAATCAATTAGACGATTTGGACTTCGCAGATGACCTAGCCCTCTTATTCCATACACACGAACACATACAGACGAAGACAGCTAATTTAGCAGAAGCATCTGTATCAATAGGTCTCAACATAGAGAAAGGAAAAAGCAAGATCCTCAAATACAATACGGAGAATACCAACCCAGTCACACTTGATGAAAAAGCTCTAGGAGATGTAGGAACATTCAGGTACCTGGGAAGCATCATTGATGAACAAGGACGATCGGATGCAGATCTAAAGGCGAGGATTTGAAAAGCAAGGGCAGCATTTCTACAATTGAAGAACATATGGAACTCAAAACAACTGTCCACTAACTTCAAAGTGAGAATCTTCAATACGAACGTCAAGACAGTCCTACTGTACGGAGCTGAAACGTGGAGAACTACTAAATCCATCGTCAAGAAGGCACAAATATTTGTAAACAGTTGGCTACGCAAAATACTCAACATTCACTGGCCGGATACCATCAGCAACGGCTTTTTGTGGGAGCGGGAATACCAGCTTCCAGCTGAAGAGGAAATTAGGAAAAGACGTTGGAAGTGGATCGGACATACATTGAGGAAATCACCAAACTGCATCACGAGGCAAGCCCTAACTCGGGATCCTGAAGGGAAGCGGAAAAGAGGGAGGCCAAAGAACACATTACGCCGAGAAATAGTAGCAAATATGAAAAGGATGAATGTTAACTGGAAAGAACCGGAGAGGATTTCTCAGGACAGAGTTGGATCGAGAATGCTGGTAGTTGGCCCATGCTCTACCACGAGGGGTAACAGTCGTAAGTGAAATATTTAAAATCAATGAGTATATATATTAGACAACAGAAAAGGGAATTTTTTATGGTGCTTAAACTGGATTTTGAAACAGCTGCTCCTAAAGCAGATTGTGTGTTAAAGTAACAGATGTTGTTCACTGCGTAACCAAAAGTGTTTAATAAAGCTAGATAATGTTCACCGTTTCTCACTCTAAGTCTCAACCCTGAGCTTCTCAAGTTTGTAAACAGAAGGTTGGCAAAGCATTTCATTGTAGCTGTTGTTAGTTCGTGTTAAAAACTCTCACCGTAATTTGTAAGCCTAATTCAAACTCCAGTTTAACTGTTAAATACCTAACTCTAACCTTTTTGCATTATGACTGATGTCAGTTGATGAAGAAAACTTATGGGTTGGTGACCCTATTCATTACAGTAACCCGACTCCTAATATGTATGTACTTGTGTAAACTTGCCCCTTTTTCTTAACTACAAGGAATAATTTGAATTGTGATGGTTGATTATTACGATCAAAGCTGTTATTTCATTACTTCACATTGTTAATTGTTTTAGAATTGGAAAGCGTTTCCTAATCGGCTGATCATTCACCAAATGTCGTCAGTTTATTATACTTTTATCACTCTTTACTCTAGAGCTTTAAAAATCGTGTCTCTGCTGCACATTGAAATATTGGTAGGCCATCAAAACTTCTTAGATCGGATCTTCATAACGCAGCTATACAGATTTACTGAATCATTAGTTTTTAAAGTGATTCAAACTCTTCCATGTTCTTACTTGTTCTTAATCACATGCCGATATAGATGAATGAATAAATAAGTTGTCTGTATTTATTCAATAGTTTGATAATCTTCCCTTAATGTCTATGTATAATTTAATAAAAGGAACAAGTTTTGACAAAATTATTATCATATTTTGTCATTCATCTAATTAAAACTTTCAATCACTTAGAATTTGTACGTGGATACCTTACATTATCGGATAAATCTCTTGTATTTTTAATGAAAATGGTATTTGATTCACTTAATAAAAACCGCTTAGTTTGTTTTCCAAGTATCACTGTTTTCATGCGGTGAATACATTGATGTATATTTGTATAAATATTTATGAAAAAACAAACAAACACGTATGATCGTATACTGTATGTGTTGTTATTTTGTATACGCACCTTCATTATATATCTGCACAACATAGTGGTATAGATACTTGTTATATCCTGCAGAGAATATAATTGGTTATTTCTCCCCATAAAAAATGAAAAAGAACGGATACGAGTCGATATAAAGGAAGAAGGCAAGACCACAGATGAAATTTTTATTATTCACCTACCACGGATTCAAAAAAACTATATTTTAATACAACAATTTATATCAGATTTATCTATCTGATCACTTGGCAAATATAAATATATTTAACTAGATAGAGGTTGATATCAATTAATCAGTGACTAAATCCATACACACAGTTTACAATGTCAATAGACTTGATTGGATTAATTAACATTATAATAAATGACTGAGTTTCATATTTTCTGCTTCCTGACATTTATTATTAAAATTACTATTGTTATTATCATAATAATGATAATAATTATTATTAATATTATTAGTATTATTATTATTATTATTTTTATAAAAAGGGTTACATATTCGGGTTTCCGGTTGGCATACGATAAAGTGTATTTACGAACAGTTGCGAATCTTCTAAAACAATGGAGAATGTGAACCCGAATGGAGTGAACGTCTACCACACAACAACACATCGACGTTACTAATCCAGGCACTGACATGAGATAAAGAAGAGATTTCCAGAATAGCATTATATTCTAAACGGAAGTCAACAATTGAAATTAAACAACTCTGTTTATGCAGTAACGTGCGATAACTTGGGAGCACATGACGTAGCTAACTAAGAACAACAACTAATCATATGGCAGCAAGGGCTTCTGAGGAAATATGAATAGGAAAAGTGTTTCATTGAAGTTATCCCCTATTGAAAATACATTGAGATTATAACATGTTGATGAGCTAATCAGAATCGGATATGGGATTCCAAAACCACAACCCATATTTGAATTCATAACGAACACCTACAATCGGTTTACTCTGGGCATTTCAAATATGCTATGATTTAGCATCTGAAACAAATAGGATTGTTGAGAAGCTCCGTTATTTGTGAATGTGGAGTCGAAATAACTCGTTCAAATGTGTTGAGGCAGGAAATCAATAAAAATGAGAACATTTTTTTCTCGTTCTCGAGACATGCCATGTTTATTTTCGTAGACTGGATAATAAAAGGACCAGTGACTTTAGCTACTACTTTTGTTAATGTTACTGCAGCTTCAACAGTCAAGTGGTATGGGTATTACGGAGAAATATGTGTTATCAATATAAAGAACCTAAATTATTTGTCTAGAGTTGTAGAATGTATGGTAGAAACCGATTAAACGATTACTAGGAAACGTTTAATTTCAGCTTTTGACATCCGTTTAGAATATAATGCTATTCTGGAAATCTCTTCTTTATCTCATGTCAGTGCCTGGATTAGTAACGTCGATGTGTTGTTGTGTGGTAGACGTTCACTCCATTCGGGTTCCCATTCTCCATTGTATTAGAAGATTATCAATTGTTCGTAAATATACTTTATCGTAAACCAACCGGAAACCTGAATATGTAAGCGTTTTAGCAAAAATAATAATAATAATAATACGGATATTATCAATTATTATTAACTATAGTTTGAAACCGGGCACACAAGTTTATACGAATAAGGGGATGATAAATAATCTATCAGTGCTTGTGTTGGTGTGGGTCATCGGAGTATTCTACATACAGGAAAGCCATAGTGGCTGATATCAATCCATCTTTAACTCTGTACTGATGTTGTTATGACCGTAATGTATCAGGTATACAAAGTGTTCGTGAAAGTATTTCTGATTTATGTCTGTAAAACCTGGGTCTTCTAAACCATGTATCTTCAACGACTATGTGTTTGATTATCGTCAGGCGAAGCATTCCTCACACTTTACGACAACACGATGTATTTAATCCTGAAGTTCTGAAACTAAGAAAAAAGCAACCAGGTGGTTAGCCTCTATGTGATTCCCTGATATGAAAGATACCTGTATAGGACTAACATCTTTTGGTCACGATTCTTTGGCTAGAATCCTGAAGCACATACAATTCAGTCTGTTACTGTCCTATGATTTCTGAAATTAACTTATTGTCTAAGTAATATCACATTTTTTGCAAACTGTTTACACGTGTGCTATTTTTTTCTTTTTTTAAATCCCGAAATAAAATAATAACAAACATTTACTTATATATATATATATAGTGAACAGTCGCAAAGAAAAGGACTTATGGTACTGTACGATATGCGTGATACAAAATATTCCAATTTCGATTATCATCTTTGCATCAAATTGTTAAATTTATTCAAAGTAAGTTAGTTTTTTTGTTGGTGGCTTATCTATTCAATTTCATGGTAGTCTTCATCGTGGAATGTAATCTTCACCTAAAGTAGACTGTTACTGTAATTCAAGGTAGTGCTACTCGATGGAGGTTTTGATTCTTATTTACCCGGTGAAACACCAACTAGAGATCGAATATGGGTTGTGTCATCAACTCTCACATGAGACGAATAAAAATCACCTGTACAATTATTGATTGAGTTGAATCGATTATTGAAGAGCTGTTTACTGATCTTTTTAATTACTATCAGACAATTAGACGAAGAATTATTAGTGATTTCGGTATCGATTGTCACATGCCTTGCCATACATACACACTCACACTGTTTACTTTTCAACTGATTCAATGTGATTTAGAAAAAAGCTTATAGAAGATGATAGTTCGTTTAGATAAAACTCATTAGCTGTTTGTATTTGTGAATTGTAGCGAAATTAGAATCCGTGAAGTATTGTTATGATTGAATGTTCACTGTTTGATTCAATGTAAACTGCAGCTTTACAGAGAGTAAAGGCTTATTGTTGTACCATAGGTTTTTCTCTAGACTCTCTCTTGAAGAAATAGGTATCATTACAATCTTCATTTTTAGAAGGAATACTAGTATAAACACAAGTAATAATTACTTACATTGAAAAACCTTTGACTTTAGAACTACACTAGTTTAATGAACTGATACCTCTTACAATTTTAAAACTCGCTTAGTAAGTTTTTATAATCATTCGGAATTAGGCATATACGAGAATATTTACTATTCAGCTGTTAATCAGTACAAGTATCTCAGTCTCTCCAACAAAATGATCAGTTATTATCCTAATAGTTCATTGGTAACACCTTTTACATTGGTACCGGGGACGTTAGTCCATATACAACAGGACCCCCGAAGACTGTAGATATACACCTTGCTATGGACTGCCAACTATCATGAAGCTCAAGTTTAATTTCTCTTGCCGATTACTTCCAACCATATATCATATCTAATTTAAATAATCTTTGTATATTGTTTAAATCAACTCTCAGTTTTTCTTTTCGTTATTTGTCTTTATGTCTTATGTAGTCTCTTGATTCTAGATACTCAGGATTGCAGCTTTAGACCTATAGCTTGAAAGTTGATTAGTGTTACTCATAATCCGCCGCTCTGAAACTAATTCAATTAGAATTTATCTGTTTGTCGACGTCATTAATGAACTGTCGATGAAAATTTTCCTTTTTACTCACGTTTATATGTCGATTTTTTATTTCCTGTATGATTTATCTCTTGTGTTATGTGGTTGGAGACAACCGGTAGGAAATCGATCCTTTGAACATGGTGTGATCTGCAATCTTAAGAGCACTGATACTCTTTGTGAAATTCTAATATTAAGCATACTCGACTATCGCCTATGTTGACGCCAGATGTTGGTCGGTATAGGAGTAGATTTTTTTTAAAATGCTATAGACAGCCAAAACAAAACTTGCCATCAGTCCATAAAGTCATTGGCTGTAGTACTTGGCCCTGTTGCTATCTCCAAACTACCTGTGATTGAAATCTATGTGATTATTGTAAACAATGGTTTGAGACTTTTGGTGAAGTGGGTCTTAATCAGTTTCAATATAGCACATTCATTCACTCTTAATCTTCTTATAGTTCGAGAGTTTCTAAATCATATCCTGTAAGCCCAATCTTCATTTTTCGTACTACTTTGATATTCATCTTTGTAGTTTCATCTCGATTTACTGATTTTGTACGGCAACCAATATAGACTGGTGGACGTAAGCAAATTTAAAACCTAGTACATATGCCTGTACATTACTTTTTTGTTTATAAAGTTGGACTTACCTATTAAATATAAATATTAGCCACAAAAGTTTTTCTCTCTGAGATACATTTTTCATCACTTATTTTGTTTTTATTTGTCCATATACATAATGTTTATGTCATTCGTATCCTCTACATAGGGTGTTTATCCAGCTCGTCTGCGTAAAGTGATTATCATTGAACCACCATTTTGGTTTCGAGCTCCATTCAATGTACTGCGATTATTTGTTCGTGAAAAGATGCGAGATCGGGTAAGTTTTTGATTGGATTCTATTTAAATAGTCAACAGTTATCATTCTTAGTATGGGAATTTGTGGAGATTGTAGTATCTTAAGAGTTTCATTCACAAGTCGATATGAGGTAGACCACCATTGAAAACTTGTAAGCACAGGACGGCCGTTCCGTCCCGGCGTGGGACTTCTCAGCAGTGCTCATCCACGATACTGAACGTGGGACTCGAACCCAGGACCTTCGGTCTCGCGCGCGAACATTTAACCTCCAAACCACTGAACCGACATCATTCTCTTTCTCTGATTTTCCGTTGATTTGTTTTGATTGGCTGTTTGAATCTTCATGTAATGATTTATTTTCGAATAACTCTTATGTTATAGTTTTGTGATAAGTTCTCAACTAAGCAACTGTCTAATTACTCAAATCAATCAGGAATCTTTAAAGTCTCAAATTAGACAATAATTCACTAACGGCATTACTATTCCAAATTCTCAAGAATTCATTCGTACAGTATCTCATATAAAGAGTAAATTTATAAAGAGAAATTTCCATGTGGGCAATACGATATGAAGGTGAAAATGATCGTTTTCGGCGCGAAAACAAGAAATTCAAAATTCAAAATAGGATTACAAAAATAAGACATTTACCAAGTGAGTTCTTGGGATTCAACATCCCCAACAAGGGCTGAGTTGTATTTACAACTGATTGATCACTGGTTAGTGACCAACGCTACGTATGTCAGGTCCTTCTTAGTGCAGATGGAATTCTACCGATTTCTTTTTAACTACCTTCAACCTCCACCTTACATCTCAACACAGTGCACGCGATGTCGATTCACCTAAACTAGTGGCCACATTTCAACTTGGTCGATAGAATTCGACTGTCAGTAATGAGTATCCATTCCTAATCTAAAGTATAATTACTCTCAAAAATACTATCACTTATTATAAATAAATAATATATTTGTAATATCCAAATGAGTAGGAAAATTAGATTTTCTGACGTTTCGGCACTAAGGTAAGCCACTTCTTCAGAGAATAAGTGACCAAATTAGTTTTGATTTGGTTATTTGTTCTCCGAAGAAGTAACGTACATTAAGTCACGAAAGGTCAGAAAATCTAATCCTCCTACTCATTGGGATATTACAAATATATTATTTATTTATAACAATCTACACAATGCTCAATTTATTCGAAATTATCATGTCGAATTATTATTATTATTATTATTATTATTATTATTATTATTATTATTATTGTCATTACTAAAGAACACAAGCAGATGATTCTATACTCAATTATTACCCACAGTTTTGCACGTGTATGTGTGTGTGTGTGTTTGAGTGAGAGATACACGGAACAAACTCGTGATTGATAAAGTCTAACAGTT
Organism: Schistosoma mansoni; assembly: GCF_000237925.1. Taxonomy (NCBI): domain Eukaryota; kingdom Metazoa; phylum Platyhelminthes; class Trematoda; order Strigeidida; family Schistosomatidae; genus Schistosoma; species Schistosoma mansoni. The sequence continues at coordinate 1,237,593 of NW_017386020.1, read as the reverse complement.
GCCGAAACCGAAGTAAATAAAAGTGAATTTCTATCGGAATTTTTTATTGACTGTAAGATAAAGTATTTTTAAACCATTCATTAGACCTACACAGTTGTAATCAGTTTTAAATCCTATCACATCTAAAAATTATTTAACTGCTGATTTTTTTTTATTTCCTCTTATTATAAGTTTAATATCAACGTGTTTTTATCTGTAGTTTCTTGCATAGTTTTAAGACAATAACAAAATTCTTTGTATTTATCACAAACTTCTGTATAATATAATTTCATGATACCGTTTTGAGTTTATTCACATATATGTATATGTTAATAAATTAGACATATTTCAATTTTTTTTTGTCTAGTTGAATGGATAAATTACATACTCAAGCTAACTTGATACGTTTTTCTTTTTGTTTTATCAAACCTGTTTACGGAATAATTGTGTGATTGACACTTGAATAGACTTAATGTATTTTTTTTCTCAGCCTTAAACCATATTTTCTGTTTATGTACTATTAACATAGCAGCTACAAGTGAGATGTTAAAGATGATATTGTCCAAATTTCAATTTAAAATAAATAAATATTCGTCCTGTTTGGTGAAGATGCTGACAAAATGCAGAGTCTTCTGTTAGAACTCAGTAATAATGCCAGGATGTTTGGGATGCGTTTCTCCCCATCCCAATGTAAATTGTTACTCCAGGACTGGCCTGCGTCAACACCTGAACTAAGGATAGGGAGTGAAGTAGTCGAACGCGTGGACAACTTCACTTATCTTGGAAGTCTGATCAGTCCTAATGGGTTGGTGTCTGACGAAATCTCGGCACGGATTCAAAAAGCTCGTTTGGCTTTTGCCAACTTACGTCACCTATGGCGAAGACGAGATATCCATCTATCAATTAAGGGACGAGTATACCGCGCATCAGTTCGCTCTGTTCTACTTTACGGCTGTGAAACATGGACATTAAGAGTAGAAGATACTCGTAAGTTACTAGTATTTGACCACAGATGCCTTAGAAATATTGCTCGCCTCTGCTCTGATCACCGGGTAAGTAATAGCGAGGTTAGACGCAGGGTATTAGGGAATGATGGTAAATCAGTTGATGAGGTGATGAATCTTCATCGACTGAGATGGTTGGGCCACGTGTTACGTATGCCTGAACACCGATTACCACGACGCTCTATGATGACTAGTGTAGGGGATGGTTGGAAAAGAGTTAGGGGCGGTCAAACCAAAACGTGGCATCAGTGCTTGAAGTCACTAACTCCCAGTCTAAGCCATGTTGGCAAATACAGACTACTTGGTTAGGATGCGCGCGACTATCGTAACCAATGGTTGGAGACTCTAGGTGACATGGCTCAGAATCGATCACAATGGCGTAGGTGTATACACTCTTTATCTTCCCTTAAACCTTGAGATTAAAATTGCTTGATATCTGTCTTCCTTCCTATACTATATCCTTTTATACAACCTTTCTTTTATATATTACCACCACTAAATTAACTACTATGAATTTGGTGTTGATCTTGTTGTGCTAACGAGGTATGGCAACTTGGACCGATGCATAAATGTGCCTGGTCCTATGTTGTAGCTGACTTACTGACTGAAATATTCGTCCATCTCTATCTGATTATAAATAACGATTTGTCAATGACGTTTTATTTTTTTAAAACGTCAATCTAATGATTTAATGCCTAACTCAAAATAACTTATTTGAATGTTGGGTCAGAAAACTTTGAGATTGGATATGTGTTCATCAATGTGTAGATCATCAGTTTTTGAATGTTCCATATATATATATATATATATATATATATATATATATATATATATATATATATATCCAGCATTTTCAAGCATTTTTCTATTCATTTACTGAGTAAGTGTTGGATGTAAGAGCATGATTTTCACTAAGAATTTCAATTTAAGTTTACACTTTCACTTCGTTAACTTTTTTCAGGCGGTAAGTTGGGATGAGTTAATACTTACTTACATACGCCTCTTACCCCCCATGAAGGAGCATAGGCTGCTCAACAGCATTCTCCATCCAATTCTGTTCGGGGTAATCCTTTCCAATTGTTTTCAGTTGCTATTCATCATTTTCATGTCTACTTCCAATTCCCAACGCAGTGTGTTCTTTAGTCTTCCTCTTTTTCATTTCCCTTGAGGATTAAAAGTTAGCGCTATAGTAGGGTATTAACAGAATACATTTAGACAGCCTTAGATGATTGAAATGAAACCTCTGGAGGGAAACTACGCCCTTATATCCAACACTTACTAAAAATGAATGGAAAAAACCTGGTCATATTATACTCTTATTTAGGATTTTAAAAAGATGATCATCCCTATCTAAAATATTTGTTCGGCAAATTAGGATCTGAATACAACAGGGGTTAGGGTTCTATTTTTTTAATGTTCATCCACCCCATATTAAGTTAGGCTAAAGTTTTGTGATGAACTTAGTTACTCGTGAAAAACGTTGGATGTGGAACTTATGTTCACTGACGGCCGAAGCTAACATATTTTGTATATCGCCAGCGCAACGAGGAAGAAATCTAAAAGAAACCTAGCTGTGTGACATTAAAAGTGTAATCGCGATTTATAAAAATATGGAATTTCATCAAGACTCATTACTTTGGGAGCCCTACCACAATTCCCTCCCTGTGTGAGCCGAAGACTATATATAGTCTGTCCGGCGTATTATTTCTCTGATCGAGACTCGTGAATCAAATTTCCGGTTATGTATTCTTCTTTGATTTATACGTGTATGTGTATCCCGAATGACTGACTAACGATAATATTCAACTCTACCAGAAACTTGAACTTAAGACCTTCATACCTAGACAGGAGTGCTTATTCTTAAGACCATTTAGTTTGCATCCAGTGGCCTTAATTTTCTAGCTTCAGTCCATTTGAGATATTACACGTATACTATCTACTGTTGTTGGTGATACTCGTTTCACCTCTGACATAGATGAATTCCAATGATCACAGTTTCTCACCAGAACTCCGGAACTTGATACTCACCCAGACAAAGACAATCAGTTGGTAATGATCTAATCTTTATGGAGTCGTACGGTTTCAAGAATAAAATACCATGAATTCTTTTTACTATTAAAACAGCCAACTAACATACGTGGAATATATATCTCACCACCAACGACAATAGGAAGAAATCATTCTCCTATGTTATAAATTCATTTGCCACCACCACTATTAGCGCTACTATGTACTGCTACTAACAACCTTGTAAGATAAATTATCTACATAAGTTTATTTCCCTAATATTTATTGTTGTGGTTCATACCATGAGCGGTTCGTCAAATAACAAGATACATACACTTTCTTTCAACCCATATATATATATATATATATATATATATATAATGGACATTCTTGTGTTTGCCATATCCAAGAGCTAGCAAAATTTTTTTGTGGCTTTCTTTCCACTAATTTCTTTCTTAAAATCAAACAGGAAATGTTAAGTCTTCATTTGGTCAAGGCAGTTCCACTGGGAAAAAATCGTTCATTTCTCTATGTGTTTTGTCTTTAGTGTTGTTGTTGTTCACCTGTATTTTCTAGAAACAGATCTATTATTATTAATTAATTAATTATTATTATGATGTGCATAATACACCAATTATTCAATCGTCTTAGTTATTTAGTTATTGGACTCTTATCCTTTCGACATAATGATTTCATGAGTGGGTAGAGATACGGAATATAAAATTATTTATCATATGCATGTGTCTGTCTTTCCCTCTATGTTGCTTTTATTACTTTACACTTGTAGTTTATGTATGAAAGTGAGTAGTAGGAGGATGAGAGTTGATGTCTTACTTGTGATATTCACATGTAGAAAAATCATTCATGTTTGTTTGTTGAATGAATGTTAGTTGATTGTATGATTCTGTTTTGTAGCTGTACAGTAAGTAAGAGAACACACATATACATTGTAGAAATCCTTTTTTTCATTCTTCATATGTCCTGGTTTTTTCTCTCTGTACTTGAATGTACACAATTTTTTTCTTCTGATGTTTTTAGGCTGATAGATACATTTTGTCTGCATTTTTTTTGGCAAATCACAATATCATAAATTTAACATATTTATCATTTTATGATGGGATAACTAATTATTCATCAATATTCGCTGGCTAGTTTAGTGTTAAATATGTTCGTTTGTGTAGTATACACCTTCATGTACGCGCGTGTGTATGTGTTCTATGAAATGTGTTCCATATCTTAGATGAATTAAGTGGCATTCTGGGAAAAATGTGTATCGGTGAGAAATTTTTTACATATGCGTTCAGCTAAATAAAAATACTACGATCTTCACAAATCCCCTAAATTGATAAGTGATAGAACACTACAGACGCTATGATCATATTTTTGTACAATTACTTCACTAATAAGATGATCAATTACACTCGTTGATCATAGACTATTTTGCCAAGGCATCTGTGCTGATCGAATTCCATCAATCAAGTTACAGTGGCTACCAATTTATAGATGAATTCACATCTCATACACTATGACAATCACGACATCAACATGTTTGCGCTCAATTATTGTCTACTTATCTTCAGAAACAGAACCCATAGTGTGTATTGTTGAAATGCTTATAATGTATTCCCTAACTCTTTTCTATCGATATCAAGCAATACTATATGACGATGAAACAATCAATTCTGAATTTTAATTTTGTTCAGTCACGCTTTCTACGTACAATCAAATAGATTGAAGATTTAAATCCCTATTCCGTCTATTTTGGCTTAGGTATTTTGGGATGTAGTTTCATATGCCTTTATACACAAACAGTGTGTCAAAACGTAATAATCTATACATTCTAAATGAATTGGTATTTATGTTTATATTTATATGTTAAGTCTAGTTATGCTACATAAATCTTTGAATTAAAGTAAACATATTTAGCGGGTTTCGAACTCATAGCCTAAATCAAATGCCATAACAATTAGGCTTTTGTTTTTACGTTATGACCAAAAATAATCCAACAAACATCGTGGATGCGCACTGCTGAGGAGTCCCACAATAGGACGAAACGGCCTTCCAGTGCTTCCAGGTTCTCCATGGTGGTCTAGATTCAATTGATTCATGATCGCAACCAATAAAACATCATTCAGTTAATAAATAAGTTTGTCTTTGGAAATAATAGAATACATAGACTAAAAAATCAATTTATTTCATTTGAAATATCGTCCCACTCTTTATATTTCCAGCCACATTTTGCTTCAAAAAATTGCATTGTTTATAATTTATTTAATGAGAAAACGGACTGCTTATGTAATATTTTATGTTACCGTTGTAATGGAAAAATAGAATAAGTTTGTGCTTGGTGTTCGTGATCTTACATTTGATAATATACAATATAATTTGATGCCGGATCACCTAATGATGGACATTTAGATCAGTAGATCGATCAAGATATTCGATCACATAACTCAGTGATAAAATTATTCGAATATTGAGCAGGAATTAATCTAGAATAATAGTATACTTATACAAGGTATCAGTTCAGTCAGTATAGAGTCCGTTTTACGCCTAAGTAGTGTCCTATATCTAATAGCTGTATATGTCTTCGCTCATCGCCCAATTACATGTTACTTTCATCTGATGCACCGGTTTGTTTGCCGAGAGTCCGGGCAACGAGAAAAACAAGTATATTTTTCGCATCATTTTAAAGAATAAGCAAAAAAACAAACAACGTAACAGGATGGTAGTGATGACGACGGAGCTAGAGAAGGTGCGTACTAAATAAATATCAAACTTGCGTGTTCGTCATGAGTGTTCAAATGAGTAAATGAACGAAACTGGGATCCTACAAAATAACTAAAAATAACGTTAGTATGTGCATGTATACCACAATGGTTGACTTCTCGATTAATCGAACTAATAAATCTTGTGATATGAGTTCTTTTGGGTCTACGATTAAGGTTCTCCTATGATGCCATCGGGAACTAATGCAAACTCGATACTACCAGTTACTGATACTCAAAGCGCTCCCTTAATTAATCCCAACGAGATAAAACCCAAGTAGAAGACATGAATGTAAGACAAGCTTGTTATTCAACATAGCTAATTTGAAATAGAGAAATTTTATATATAGTAACATGTGATGATCTTGGGAAATAATAGAATTAACAAATTTACGTTAGTGATAGCCAAACGAAAAACAGGAAATGCCATTGAAGAAACGTTATTGGGGCTTCCACTGAATATAAGCAATTGTCCCATTCAGGACATTATATGTAATTTCTTTATACAAATTCCAATAAAAATTCACCTCTAATATAGTCACTAATGTGTACAATAACTACAATGAAATAAAACTCATTTTTTAGAATAGGATTTCTACACCTACTTTGAAGTGACATCAACAATCTAAATGGAGAATTAAACAATTGTTTTTGTCGTTGAAATTCAGTCATCAAGATCACACCTACCCTATTGAATACAGATCTCTTACAAAATATAGGTCTTGCTCATATGTTCATCAGCTAAATAGACGTAGATACACTACTTTTAATTCATATATATATATATACCATAGTGTGACATGAATATGGTATTTATGTTTTGCTTGTAATAATTAACATTGATAGCAATGGTATTTGTTGAAGATCACCTTCAACGTGTTTAAAAAAAACAAATCAATAGTTTTCGTAGCAACTGTCTCCTACCTCTAAACTGATATATATATGTAATCAAAAAGAGTTTACATATACGATTAGAACTATGTGTTATAATTGCCGCAGTTTACAAATATACGATTCCAAAAAGATTTAATTGAAAATATACAATTTGAATTTCAGAAAAAAAAATAAAGCTAAGTATAGTAAGTAGTCTGTTGACCCTAACTTTAACTTATTACAATGAATTTATTCAATAACTATGTGGATTCTAATTTAGATTTGCTTAATAAAGATTTGATCTATCTTTTTCAGCTTAAATCTTTTTAAGAATTCTAGACAAACTGATTATATGTAATTGGATGTACTATATATTGATTCATTTATAAAGTTAATTAACTTAGTTCTATGAACCCATTCTCATATTTTTAATTGTGCCAAAAAAAGTAAATGATTTTTGTTTGGTTTTAAAGTTCTTTTTTTCTTCTTCATCTCAAATCGACAATGTCACAACTTAAAAATCAATAAAAATTGAGGAAGATAGTAGTAGCTCCCAACTGTTTTTTTCTTATTATTGAGAAGTTCCAAAGTGTTTTTTAGGGAAAACCATAAGAAATCAGCAAACGCTGGAAAACATTTCATCCAGTCAGCGTTGAATATAAGCTTTTCATGAATATCTAAAAATTAGTTACTGTCACGTTTCTAATTACCTATCCTGCTAATATATTTAGTTCAATTCCAGAAACTTCCGAAAGCCCAAGGTTGTCTGTAACTCTATAAATATCCTCGTGTTTCTGTACATAAACTAACCTTAAAGTAAAGTGTTCCTTTCTCACTTCTCTCCTTTTCTTTTGTGTTCAAGTCACAGTGTAGATTTAGCCCGGGTGTTATTAAAAGTGACTAGAAAGTCGGACCGATCATTTATTTAGCAGGCTTTTCAGTTATAGTTCAAGGAGATTATCCAAACTATATATGTGCATATTTTGATTGTATAATTGCTATGTTACTAGAATTTATATATTTATATTTCTTCTGTCATAAACATTCATTTGACCTGTTGGCTACTGTTATAAGATTTACTATTCTTAATTTATTCCCAATCTACTAGTTACAAAATCCCACACTCACATCCACTCTTGGCTTGATTTGTATAATGATTACTTCCATTTTATAGTGTGATGCAGTCTGGTCTGCTTGTATATAAACTAGGTATGTCTGGAATATATGATCCATATAGCGCAGGCTGATATTTGCGTTCTGGACTGAATAGTCTGGCTTAGTGGAGAAGCTACTATACAAAGGACTAATAAGGACTCAGAGTTGACTCAAAGCTGGACGTGTTGGTTAATGCATCATCGGTTTAGCTCAGGAATAAGATCACAGGAGTCGGTATTCTGACTAACGATTTTGTCACGTGATGATTGACAAAAGCAAAATTGTTTTTTGATTAGCTAGAAACTAGCTGAATATTCATCGCGGTGTGTTCAACCTCACTCATAATAAGCGAGGATAAATTCCACGTTGTCAAGTCATTTTATATTTACCCTTTGCTTACTGCTATTTATCAGTTTACAAGTGCTTTATGGGATCACACGATTTCCAAATGTTCAAATTCTCCCTTTCCAGCCCCGGTCTAATATGGGTTTGTGTCGAAGACTGATCCCAAGTGTTTGTACATCATTTCGTCTAGTTCGGTTAAGATATACGAGATTTACACTCCACATACCACACGAAAATTATGCTTTAAGTCTACACTTGTTAATTAATTGATTTTAATAGTTTAATTTGTGAATTGATGTAAGCTGGACCACCAGTGAAAACCCGGAAGCATTAGACGGCCGTTTCGTCATAGTTTGGGGCTCCTCAGCAGTGTGCATCCACGATCCCGCATGTGGTACTTGAGCACAGGATTTTTGATCTCTCGCTCGAACGATTAACCTCCAGACCACTGGGCTGGTATCTAATTGTGTGAATGCCTAACTTTAATCGATTCATGGTCTTGCGCAACTCTTTATCCATTTTTTAAAGTGGATAACTGTCTCCACCGGACACGAATCGGTCTACTGTTCACGACTTCTCACTAAAGCACCATAAGGTCCTGGGTTCGAGTCCCTTTGGTGCGGGATCGTTGATGCGCATTGTTGAAGTGTCCTATACTAGGACGAAACGGCCGTCCAGTGCTTCTTGGTTTTCAATGGTTGTCTAGCTTAAATCGACTGATTAATTCAACCATTAACATTACTACAATCTCCACGATTCCCTATATCTGATAATTAATTAATTATATAATCGACTAACTAATGAATTAAATATAATCGCCTAATCTAATTTCATTGATTTGATTTTAATTTTTAGATATATTCTGTTGGTTATGATGAATTAAATGTACATTTGCCAAATTCCACATTGAAACGTTTATTCGGTCAATTAACATTAAATCAACATTTTGATTGGTTATTAAATTGTTTTAAACGTACTGGTCATTTTTCACGTATGCCAACTGATTATTTTAAATTGTCACAATTATCATCATTAAGACCATCTGATTCAATTTATTCAGCATTACATAATCCTTTACTAGGCAATGAATTAATTGTTCAACTTGATTTATACAATAATAATTATAATCATGAGAATGTTGATGATAATACTGACAAAATAATTACTAATGGTAATATTAATAGTAAGGGTATTTCTCTGTCTTCTATTCATGGATCATTACGTGTTCCTGTGAAAAATCGACGATGTTCAGATGATTTTTTGCATACAACTATCATAACAGCTTCGTCATCATCACCTATAACGACAATATCCAGATCATCATTTTCTTCCATAGTTCATGGATCAACACAACCACAACATTATAATACAATAAATGGAAGAATTTCACCATTAACACGGCCAATAGGAGATACTGTTGGTTTACAAACATCACCATTACCACGTCGTGGACTATTGACTAATAATCGTATGACTGATTCAATGTTTGAAACATCTATTAGTCATAATAATAAAGGTTGTACATCATCTATGTTTCCTAATGAACGACGTGTATTCTATCGATCTGATCGTCATCTTTCTCATTCCAACTCATTTAGACACAGAACTAATGTAATAACAACACTAGCTAATAATATCAGCAGTGTTAGTAATGGTTCAATATATTCGACTCATAATTCTTCTTCTAAAGATCAATTATATGTTACTAATCCTTTGTCGGAAACACGTTTGTCTGTATCGGAATTTATCACCAGAGTGCAAAGTGTTGGTTCTATTGGATTAACTTTAGAATTTGATGCATTATTTAAAGATAGTCCTGTGAAAGGTGCTTGTACACGTTTTGCGTAAGTTATTTACAACTGTTTATTGCTTGAAGGAAAAATCATTTATTCATTGATATCTCAATAGTACGATAAAAAGGATTTATCTTTGTTACAGATTTCTGTCGAAGTAGTAATAATAATTGTTGTTGTAGTATTAGTGGCAAGACCATACTATACCGATTAACTCCAACAAATTTATGGGTTGCCTTAATATAACCTCATCAGTAATAACCAGCACGAATGCAGCTTTCATTTAAGAGCTCTCAAATGTATGAAAAAACGATAGAAATACAGAGGATCAGAAGTTTTAAAACCATTAATGAACTTATTGATCCTAAGTATCGAGAATTCAGGCTGGATGTCATAGTTCTGTAATCAGGATTGATCCTGATTCTTAGCTCTGCATCTTTTAAAACATAACTCCTGACCCTGAAACCCCTAAGCCCCAGCTCCTAACCCTCCTTACCGTAAAACGTCCTAACCCTAACTCCTAACTAATAAACCTCTAGACTTTGACTCCTAACCATAATACTTCTTAACACTGGCCATCAACACTGATACTTCTAGTCTTAACCCTGGTTCCTAACCCTAGAACTTCTTAACCGTGGTTCCTAACTCTAAAACTCGTAACCTTAACACTCCTACTCCAAGCAAACTGACCTTAACAGTTCATTCCCCTAGAAAAAAAATCATCCCATCCTTTCAAAATACGAAATATGGTGAAAACCATGAGTTTTAGTAACAAGATATCTGGAACATCGCTTTGAATTTGCGCCTCAGCCTTATTTTTATTGATCGCTCAGGGCCTTTGGTCTTACAGTATTACTTATATGTTTTTTCTTTTCATCAATCCGATTCACATTCCCTTTAGTCACTTGTTGGAGTTATGCATGATTTAATGGGAGTAATATTTGACCTTCAACCAGGAACTTTTTTTAGTTTGACACTAAACAATGTGTATACACTAATTTACATTGAATCGAACCGAAGACTTTCACTTTCAAATCTTATCATCGTAATATCGTTTGTTTTTTCTCTTGGTCGTGTGTGTTAGTTTCAATTCATCAATGGTTCTGTTTCTTATTCTTTTTTTCTGTTTTTCTGATGATTGTTTACATCATCAATTAACGTTAGATATATAATGAATCAAAGTGATACAAAATACGTATTCCATTTAGGTAATTTACACTTTTTGCTCTCATCATGTGACCTAAAGGTTTTAATGATGTAAATGAAACCAAATGAGAAAAACAAATTTGTACTAATTATGTATCTATATATTAGTGTCAAAGAAAAAAACAACTTTGAAACACTTCCAATACGATCAGTTATGTATGATTATAAAAGTAATTCCCAATAAAAAAATTCTCAGGTTTAATGTATGCCATATTATAAACAGATCATTATGTGAATGTTAGCAAATGGGGTAGATTATTCTATATGAAAAAGTTAGTTATAAACTAATAAAGTGTTGAACAACTTATTGATAAATATAGAACTAATTTATCAACCACCATATTACAATAAACAGTAATCAATTGTACATATTTGTATTAATGCCAGAAAATTTAACAGTGTAGTTTTAAAAAAATGTTCTGCATTTTTTTACAGTTTTTTTTTCACATTTATGAATTTGAATGAAGAAAAAATAAGAATGGTAATAGAATAATTCATGAGTTCCCACTAATTGTTCACAACGTTACTTACCTAGTTATTTACGGCTGTTACCGCCCGTGGAGGAGAATAGGCCGTTCACCAGCATTCTCCATCCAGCTCTGTCCTGGGCAACCGTTTCCAGTTGCTAATCATTCTTTTTCTTGTCCGTTTCCTCGGTCTTCCTCATTTCCGTTTCCCTTCAGGATTCCAAGTTAAGGCTTTCTTCGTGATTCAGTTTGATGGTTTCTTCAATGTATATCCTATCTACGTCCATCGTCTTTTCCTAATTTCCTCTTCAACTGGAGGCTGGTTTGTTCTCTTCCATAGTAGGCTGTTTCTGATGATATCCGGCCAACGGACATTGAGTATCTTGTTTACAAAATTGTTTATAAATACTTGCACATTTTTGGTGGTAGTTGTGGTAGTTCTCCAAGTTTCATCTCCGTACAGTAGAGCCATGCCAATCAAGATCTCTAACCATCGATTGCAATCATATTGCGGATCCCAACCAGGTAGTCTACACCTACCAACATGGCGAGGTCCAATTGTTAATGACTTCATGGATTTGTGACACGTTTTGGTTAGGCCGCCCCCTAGCTTTCTTGCAACCTACTCCTACACCATAAAACATCGCACGTCGGGGCAGTCGGTGGTTAGGCATACGTAACACGTGTCTCAGCAATCTCAACTGATAAAGTTTCACTACTTCATCAATTGATTTGCCATCCTTACCTAGTACCCGTTTCCTAACAACTGCATTAATTACTCGGTGGTCCCAGGATATACGAGCAATGCTTCAAAAATACCTATGATCGAATACTAGTAGCCTACGAATATCCTCTTTGTAATCAACAGTTTGATCGAATCAACTCCTAAAATACTTATTTTGAAAGAAAACAGCTGGGTTTCTAAACAATGTCTTCTCATAGTTACCTTTCATCAACTTAACATCTCTGCTTCATATTCGATGTAAAATATTCAATTTCTCATCATCCAGTAATCCGTTTGCTTGAAACAACTGTTACTGTAGAATTGGTTATGAATCAGCCCTTTATGCTTTGTGATAAAAATATTCTTGTTTAATTAATAGGCGAAGTGCACCAATCAATCGATTATTAGTGTACAATGATACGATGTGGGGCCAAATGATGGTTGCTCATGAGACCGAATTATCCTTCACACTGGTGGTCTTGTCTTCTGATATCAGTTCAGTTGGATTGGAGGTGACTTAGATCAATAAGTTTTTCTTCTAACAACAGAAAATGCTCATATACAAAGCATTAGATAAAAAAAATGATGAAAAGTCACCTAACAGATAAACGATTAAAGCATGTGAAAACTAGTTAGATCATTCTTTCTGTGATTTTTTCTTGATATCTTTATTATCAAATTTAATTCCTGACCGGTCATTATCACAAATAAAAAGAAATGGACGTAGATCTGTTTCTTTTTCGCGTTGTTTTTCTAGAACCGTAATATTCCCATATTCTTTATGTTTTCTTGTTAACGATTTAAAAAAAGAAGTCTTCCACTATCATGTCTTCGATGAATAAGTACATTTATATCAAAATGTTAGATTTAAAATTCATTTATGATTGAACCTGACTAATTCATCAGTGTTTATTTATGTTTTATCCATTATGATTGTATTTTCTTTTTTTTATTTATATAGACAAGCATCAAATAAACGTCGTAACCGTTATCTAGATGTTCCTTGTTTAGATTCAACGGCTGTGGAACTATCAGATAATACTTATATACATGCAAATTGGGTTGATGGTTATCAATGTCCACGTGCATATATATTAGCTCAAGGTAAGTTTTTTTTCTATTTGTTTTCATTGTTTAACTTTATAAGTTATAAACAATAACTGTCATCATTTCATAATTGTCCAGATTGGTTCATTTTAAATTATTTCGTTTCAAATTATTTGAAAGTTTATTTATATATAGTGTTATTTGAAGACAATATTCAGTGAAGATTTATATTCTGAATTGAAGATCTGTTGATTGAAAAATGAATTGTGTTAAATATATGTTAGTTAGTTCGTGGTGAAAGTTACTTTGAAATAATAAAAAGACTATTTACTAGTCTGAGCCATGTTGGCAGATGCAGACTACTTGGTTGGGGTCCGCGCGACTATCGTAACCAATGATTGGAGACTCTGGGTGACATGGCTCAAAATCGATCACAATGGCGTAGGTGTATGCACTTTTTATCTTTCCTTAAACCTTGAGATTAAATTAACTTTCTCCCTTCCTATACTATATCCTTATATACAACCTTTCTTTTATATATTACCACCACTAAATTAACTACTATGAATTTGGTGTTCATCTTGCTGCGTTAAGGAGGTATGGCAACTTGGACCGATGCATAAATGTGCCTGGTCCTACGTTGTAGCTGACTGACTGACTGAGCGATTTAATAATACCTAAAACTGGGCAAATAACATTTGTGTATAGTTCATATGTGTATAGTTCATAGTTCAATCAAGGTAAAAGTGATGCGAATTATCACCTACCAATGATGTTAGCTTGCATATCAAATAATGTTAAATCAAGATTGGTTTATTAAATTCTGACTCATGTATGTACCTATGCACTCGGTGAGAACTGAAAGTATCAATCTTGATCTCCTGTGTGTGCGCTCGCGCGGTTGGGGTCAAGTTTTCGAAATTATAGATTATCGAATTGTTTCTGTAGAAATGAAAGTATTAGAAGGTATAAAAAAATTGTCATAATAGTTTAAAACAACACGAGGAGTGTAATTTCAAATGATTTATAGGAAAAGAGGAATATCGATTCTTGAATGTAAACGACACTAGTAATACTTTCACCATAAATACAGTGTAGAAATCATTACTTCATTCAAGACACTTAACATGAATACAAATTAGGACAATTTCGTTTTTTATCGACAATTTCTTTTATTAGAATCAATCTCCCGACCGTTGTTGCTACCTTGACGTGGTGGTCGGGCTTGCCTATCGTGATGAATCAACCGAGCTATACTGGCTGGAACAATCGTTCCTCAAGGTCCTACCATACCAGGCAGGTCGTTTGAAGAGCGGTGAGACTAAAAGCAACAAACCCAAGGTCCGAAGGCGAAGTCGTACTGCTGACTGTACAGAGGTGTGACAGCAGTAAGGTGTTTCCTTCAGACAACCAGCATGACAGCGATGCTGCCTTCCCACAAGGAGGGGTGGGGTTAGAAAAGGTCGACCCTAAAAATGCACACCTCGCCTTATCCCACGGATATCCGTCTCCGGCGGTAAGGTCCTTTGAAGGACGGAGCTAACACAAAAACTACCCACAAAAAGGTCGTGTGTGACCGACCTCAAGCAGTTGTCCCTTGGGCACTGCGGTCACACTCTCAGGTCATTAAGACCACTTCTAACCCAATTTCCTTTTCAGGTACCTCTAGAAGAACGTTTCCATGGTGTGGGCAACCGGGAAGTGATAACTGCCCTCATACCTCTAACAACACTCAAGACCACTGTATTCATAACCAATCTCCTTCTTCAATTCCCACTATTCCTTCTACCTTGACTTTCAACACTAAAATTCCTCTTCCGGTTTCCTCCTCAAGTGTCACCATAGCCAACGATTCTAGTGCGCGAAACGCTGTCCCAGGTCTAATAAAACCTCGCTCCAAACTACACATTGGAGCCTTCAACGTACGTACCCTATGCCAAATCGGTCAACAGGCCTCCTTAGCTAAAACCCTAGAATCTCGTGCCATTGATGTATGCTGTGTCTCCGAAACACGCATACAGGATCCTAGTGTGGTCATTCACTTGACCTCACCTCGCCAAAATGGACAGCCAACAAAATACACCCTCCGTGTATCTGGCGACCCGTTGGCTAGTTCTCGCGGACTTGCAGGTGTAGGCATAGCATTAAGTACAAGGGCAGAACAGGCACTACTAGAATGGATCCCCGTTAACAGTCGCCTGTGTGCTGTCCGGCTAAATGGCTCCGTAAGAACTCGGAAGGATAGGGACACACGTCGTTGCCTTTTCGTCGTTTCTGCCTACGCTCCCACTGACTGCAGCCATGATGAAGTGAAAGATGACTTTTACAGAAAGCTCTCTGAGCTTCTTCAGAAAGCTAAGCGCTCAGACATAGTAGTCGTAGCGGGTGACTTTAATGCCCAGGTA
This sequence comes from Schistosoma mansoni, assembly GCF_000237925.1. Classification (NCBI taxonomy): domain Eukaryota; kingdom Metazoa; phylum Platyhelminthes; class Trematoda; order Strigeidida; family Schistosomatidae; genus Schistosoma; species Schistosoma mansoni. Next base: position 1,221,820 of record NW_017386020.1, on the reverse strand, counting down.
GGCAGCTTAAATCAAACAGAAAGACATTTAGGTGGGTGTTTTAGTATTCCGGCTCAACGAACCGATAATGTTGATCGTCTGTTGCAACTATGCTCAGACAATCGTTTATTTTTAGCAAGCACTAATTTTAAGCATAAGGAGAGACATGGTCTAACATGGCGACCACCTTCACCAAACCAACGATGGACTCAAATAGACCATATTGTCATCAGTCATCGTTGGAGAGGCTCAATAGAAGATTGTCGCTCGTATTGGAATACTTGTTTAGACTCTGATCACGCTTTAATACGAGCGCGCATTTGTCTGCGCCTCAATGGACGCAGGAAACGTACACTAAGAAGACCCATTAGGATTGAACTGGAGGACGAGAAAGCTAAATGCGAATTCCAGAAACAACTGAGTTCACATCTAGGCAGTTCTGTAAACGAGACTGACCCAGATGCTGCTTGGAAAGACATACGAACAGCTGTGGAAACAGCAGTAACATCTATTAGTCATTTAGACCATAGGGCTCCAAAAAACCAGTGGATTTCTTCTAAGTCTATTTCACTGATGGATTCGCGTAAACTCATCCCATCAGGCTCTGAACACGACGAAGAGCGTAAAGAAATTAGATCTAGGTTAACTAAAAGTCTAAGGAACGATCGTGAGCAGTGGTGGGCAACGAAAGCAAAAGAGATGGAAAAGGCAGCAGCTGTAGGCAACACCAGGCAACTATTCAGACTAATAAAAGAAACCGAAATTAAAAAGTCAAGTGTAAGTGAGACAATCTCGGAAAAAGACGGAACCCTTATCTGCTCGAGTGAGAGCTTATGGCGAACTGTCATATGATTTTACAACCTCAAGTGGTGTCCGTCAAGGTTGTCCACTATCCCCATTTTTGTTTAACTCCATTATAGACCTGTTGCTGCAAATAACACTCTCTGCGACTGAATTTTCAGGAATTGATCTCCTACCAGGGGGACCATTAAGCGACTTAGAATACGCAGATGACATAGTCCTGTTTGGTGAGGACGCTGACAAAATGCAGAGTCTTCTGTTGGAACTCAGTAATAATGCCAGGATGTTTGGGATGCGTTTCTCCCCATCCCAATGTAAATTGTTACTCCAGGACTGGCCTGCGTCAACACCTGAACTAAGGATAGGGAGTGAAGTAGTCGAACGCGTGGACAACTTCACTTATCTTGGAAGTCTGATCAGTCCTAATGGGTTGGTGTCTGACGAAATCTCGGCACGGATTCAAAAAGCTCGTTTGGCTTTTGCCAACTTACGTCACCTATGGCGAAGACGAGATATCCATCTATCAATTAAGGGACGAGTATACTGCGCATCAGTTCGCTCTGTTCTACTTTACGGCTGTGAAACATGGACATTAAGAGTAGAAGATACTCGTAAGTTACTAGTATTTGACCACAGATGCCTTAGAAATATTGCTCGCCTCTGCTCTGATCACCGGGTAAGTAATAGTGAGGTTAGACGCAGGGTATTAGGGAATGATGGTAAATCAGTTGATGAGGTGATGAATCTTCATCGACTGAGATGGTTGGGCCACGTGTTACGTATGCCTGAACACCGATTACCACGACGCTCTATGATGACTAGTGTAGGGGATGGTTGGAAAAGAGTTAGGGGCGGTCAAACCAAAACGTGGCATCAGTGCTTGAAGTCACTAACTCCCAGTCTAAGCCATGTTGGCAAATACAGACTACTTGGTTAGGATGCGCGCGACTATCGTAACCAATGGTTGGAGACTCTAGGTGACATGGCTCAGAATCGATCACAATGGCGTAGGTGTATACACTTTTTATCTTCCCTTAAACCTTGAGATTAAAATTGCTTCATAACTTTCTTCCTTCCTATACTATATCCTTATATACAACCTATAATTTATATACTACCACCACCACTAAATTAACTACTATGAATTTGGTGTTGATCTTGTTGTGCTAACGAGGTATGGCAACTTGGACCGATGCATAAATGTGCCTGGTCCTATGTTGTAGCTGACTGACTGACTTAGAATCAATCTAGTTTTTCAACTTGGTCAGATACAAATGTTAAATAGTAATTAGCTTAAGTTTGTTAACTGTACAGATTTAGTTGATTGAAATAAGTCGTCCGAAATCTTTGAATCTAATTTCTGCTCTACTTGGTGACCAGTCATCAGCAAGGCATGCCGGAAATCTTGAAGAGACTGATCAGTAAAATTCGACCACAGCCAAACACTAGGCAAATATGCTTTCGCTCATTACTCGATAATCAGTTAAACATTAGGTTTTTGCAAAAAAAAATTCGACTAGAATACAATCTCACTTATTACATTAATAATTACAGGAAAACAAACACAATCACTCTGTATGTCTTATAGGTTGATTGTTTTCACCATGAATTTAACAATATTTGGAGAGATAGTGTTGAGTAACACTGAAAATCAGTGTTGGACAGTTATTTCGTCCTAAGTTATGACTATTACTCAAAAGAGTGTTGCATCATTCTGTTAACTTCACCCTGGAAATTCAATCTAAGTCTCACATTATGTGCATTTGACTAGGATTATTGAATTTAGAAGTCGTCCATACTTCATACTTATTTTTTAGTAACTCCCTTTTGGTTTAGTTATATAATTAACTTTGTTCCTGAAGAAATAATGATACTTAAATTTTGTCTAATTAATGGTAGATCGTTAATGTTTAATTGAATTGTGGTTGGAATTCATCTTGGATAAAATTAAAACAAGTTAATAGTCAATACTGAAAATATACCACATACATCTATACACCCTCAAGTATATTTATTTATGTTTTTTTTGTAAATTAGATCGCTTAGTAACTTAGGCCAATACGAGAATAGGTCAAGGTCAATGAAGACTGTTCTGTTTCTATCATTCCTCCTTAAAAATTTAAGGAATATTGTTTGATTTCGTACTCTTGTTTGTTTGAATTAAGAGAACGTGGTGGTAGTAATAGTAGTACATTGTAATTTGTCAGTGCTTCTTATCAATTGGAAAATTTAATTCAAAACACGTCCAGCGCTACAATCAACAAAGCCTTTGTTAAGCTGTACAAGCTGACATTGTCACGTTTCTTTTTAAAACAGAAAATCGTAACAGTCCCACTAAATCAGAGCTCAATAATAACAACGATGAAAAATACACTATTCAATCTTTCTATTCTTAATTGAATTTTGATAAGTCTTTTAATTGAACCCTTGACCCGATTTATTAGACGCCTCTTATTATGCCAAACTAAATCTACTTAGTAAGTTAAACACAAGAGAAACGGCTCGAAGTGTAAAAAAACACATTACCCCGAGTTTCAGGTATATAAAGAAAGTCGTGCATATTTAGACTAATGAACGTGATCGTGATCATCTAGGAGAATACTAAATACAACAGTAAAGAAGAAAACTGTCCAATCAAATATTTGACACGTTTTCCATCATCCTTCTAGATGTTTCGAAGACACTCCTATTCAATCCTAATTGGGTAATATGTTTCTCAGTGTTTTCTGAGCCTCTTTTGACTTTTCCGAGGAGTATTTTGGGACTCTTTAACAAATTTCACTTACCCAGTTTTTCAATATGATCGTCAAGTTTAATGATTTAACATTGAAACAATTTAGTGAGACTTTTTTCAATTCCTTTTTTACAGTGTAACTCAAATTATTCTACACTTCTGTCAAATATGTTGTTACCGTTGCGTTTAAACCACTTCTCAGTGTTTACCTTTTATTTAAACATGAATGCACCTCCAATCGTACATATGGTATACACTGCATCATTAAAAAAGCATCAGTCATTCGCTCATAAGTAATTCAAACCGTCGCACAAATATATGTTGATTTGAATTGCCACGCTTCATGTCTGTACATTTGAGTAACAGAATCTGACTTCAATTATTCTATATCCAGGTCAATTTTGTATATTTTCTAGACTAAACTTCTTCTGCAATCAAATTCGCTTGACAACATAATGTTAGATAGTTTGATACGAACTATTTTGAGAATGGATATATTTCGGAGACACTGACCAGCAAACCAGACATGTGATTGATTTGACAATCAATCTTTCTATGAATTATCTAGTGAGTATATATGGTCTACCTAGATGTAAACATAAACAAACAAATATCTCATACGTGTGAAAATGTACGTGGATAGAAACTCACAATTAATCATGTGAATTAATAAAAAAAACTATTCAGTAGTATCCAAATGACTTACGTGATCGATATAGGATTATTTGGCGTTATACCAGTTCAGGCATTGGCACGTAACGTCAATTTATAGTACGAATGGGGGTTTGAGCAGCGTGCACTGCCCATGCTAATAGTGAATAATGCAATATGAGGCTGCTACAAAGTTTTCAACCATACTTGTGTATATACTATCGTTTATAGAAAGTATGTGTTGTGTGCAACTAATTCTTGACTATATTATCCACAAACAGTTCATGATGGGAACTAAGAATCATCTCAAGAAACTCATGTAGTGTCGACATCTGTCCTTAAAAATTACACATTGAAGAAAACAGCTCCTTTCATATGTTTCAAACGCTTCACTGGTGGCCATAAGGATATCAAAAATGTTCCAAATTCAAGATAATTATTGACTTCCTTTGGTGATGAGAACGTCGGATTTTTGCAATGTCTTATACTTTCTAATTACTGATAGACTGATATGAATAATTGAAAAATCACACATGTGTTTAACAATAGTGGTACGATAAGTGTATTATGAAAAATGTTAGATGTTTTAAAGATTATAAAACTTTAGTCCTCCTATTTATTGCATAGATCATATATCATAATTACTAATTGACTCGATCAACTGCTATCTCTCACCATTTCTTCCATGATTTCCGATGTTTGTATCATTCATTCTATCGCTTTTAAAAATGCTATTTTATCAACAACACCTATCTTTATTCACGTTTATGCTTATGTTAACATAAAAATACTTGAGATTACAAACACTATAAATGAAATCAAACAACTATCATCCTAGTTAGTATCAATAATTATAAATGAGAATAAGGAGAATCAAAACAATTCCTTTCACTATTATCCTCTGAATAATTCCTGTTTATCTGTTTATTAATATCACTGTACATTATTACATAATGTCTAGATTATAAACTGACTAACATCAATAAGAAAATGCCATTGAAAATCAAGAAATTACACGACAGAGTAGAGTAGTAACCTTGTGAATAATACAACTGACTATCACCAATTAACCCACAAGTTCAAACCCTGATCCACCTACATTGATTTGGGAAACCTAGTTGCATCGATAACGTGAACACTGACTGTAACTCGAAGCTAAATGCACAAATCTGTACCCGATATATACGTTAAATATGTAAATAATATGAGAGGAATCATAGAACAAGGCAGGAAATCAATATCTTAAGCATTTATAATTCACTAGGCCCAACACTACTGATGATATTGTTTTTTTTATTTTTTACGTTTTTTAATGAACCAAGATTCAGAGATTTTACAGTTTACCACAACTATCAAATTTGAAATTCCATGATATCAGAAGGTTATTTGTCTGTTGTTTCTGGTTATTTACACAATTTAACATTTCTCTCTCATTCCATTCTTATCGAGCTATCAATATGATGACCGTAGATAAATAACAGAATTTGTAACTATTTATTTCATCTCGTGCTATTATTATTCTTGAGTCAGTCAGTTAGTCATAGTCGACGTTAAGCCTGATACCAGTGCTCACTAAACCATGTTGTCACACCGCACACCCGTACAAAAAGAGAGCTTGAATTCAACTGCGCTGCTATGATCAATTTGAGGTATGTTGCTCAGAATATCGAGCAGATAAATTATGACTATTACAAGGACCTTAACAAGGAATTCTACACCTACTGACATGGTCCACATAAGAACTCAATGACTTCATGGTTTGATGCATTGTTTTGATTTTTTCAACTCAGTACGTTCTACTTAATTATTCTGCATAAATTACTTGTATTACTCATTATGAGCCTGTTTGTATGAGACAGATATGTAGATAGATATTAGGGGTAATAAAACAAGTTAAGCTATGATATTAGGACTTTGATAACATTGGGAAATTGAATACAGAGCATTCGGGATAAGTAGGTACAAAAATCGGGACTTGGTTGGATGCTATCAGTAAAATCCAAATAGCACCAAGTATTAGGCTTGTATAACATTAGTTACTACTCACTAATTAATTAATATGGCTTCAGAAATGTATTTAGAATCTATATATTTACACATCGCTTATCATCTGTATTCAAATAGTTGCCTATTAGTTATTGAAAAGCATCAAATCATTATCCAGACATCTGGTTGTGATAATACCATTTCACTATCGAATTAAAATAATTCATCTCCTGTCAGGTTTTCTCTTTTCTGTTTATTCGTTTTACAAATACAGGTGTGTATTTTTTCGTTTCTAAAATAGTATCAGTAGTGGTAGTAATCAAAATATCTGTGAATTAATTGAATATACACACAAAACAATAAAGTATGTCAATCATTTTTTCCTGCTGGCCATACAGTCTGAAAATAATTTAAATCTAGGGCGAGTAATTTCGATTAATGATTGATTAAAGGCCGGTTAGCTTTAAATAATCTGTTTTTAATTGTAGTTCCAGATTCAGCATTCTGGGCCTATCACTAGCCCACCAGTTATCCAACATGAATATCTTAAATTCTCATGGTGAACGCGATACTTTCCAACGATGTAATCGGCTTTTAATAGCCAACATTTCCCTGTTCAATTCTGTTGTCGTATAAAGTGATTTATCTTTTAACACCATTGGTGATATGTCTTACTAACGGCATACCAGTAGTATAGTCGACAAGTGAACTCCTACAGTATCTGTACCACTCTAGTACAAATGTATTACGTCTTCACTGTTAAGTTGAAGTATCTGAATGGTAATATCCTCATCAAAAAATCGTGAAGCCACTTATTTCAAGTATAATGGCTTACATACAAAAGTTAGTGATCTAATACGAAACTATCCTTCGGCATTCATTTTATTTAAATACAACTACTAATAAATAGTGTGGGTCCTTACAAAGAAATATCTACGATAGTGGACATTAATAGTGAATCAACTCTTGAAGTCACAAAATACTAGTTTTTTTCCCGAAATTTAGTTTGAATTACTTCCCTTCATTCGTGTACTTCATAAACACCATAATTTTTCGATTACACTAAAATACAGTCCGGTGATCTCCTGTCTTTCTTTGACTCAGATCATTTCATGATAAAGTGGCGCTGAGATCTATCTCCAAAGCACACCTTAATTCCCATCCTAAGTAACCTAAGACTTTCTGAATATGTCAAGAACAGTGATGTTTTGCACTATGAAATGAGTCCATCCCATTTTGAGATTTTTTATCAGCTGCAAACAGACTAGTATCGCAATGAATAATGGAGTTATAATCGAACGTCTGTTATAGTAAAGTTAGGATGAAACAATATGATGCAAGCTGGTTTGGGTTATTTGTGAAAAATAGACTATTGACCTCGTTTTGACTTGATCAATAGAATTCGATGAGTACTAAAGAACTAGACAAACATGTCATTGGTCACTACTCTGTGACCAATTAAATGTAAACATCTTCGTCTTACCGGAGATTAGTTTCTGTAACATGTCAAACTGAAACTGGGTGACACAACATCAAATCCCACAAGCAGCATCATTTTGCTCAGGATTACAGAGACGCCTTGTCAACCAGTGCTTACTAACATTAAACTTCATGTTCAGTAGTTCCTTTCGAATATCTCCAATCATCTAACATCTTACCATAATGCATGTGATCTCAAATCACTTAGACCAATGGCCAAATTCCAGCTTGTAAATCACACTGAAAGAAAAAAGATAAAGTATGATGCCTGCCATAGTAGTCAGAATTGACATGTATTTGGAAAAAAGCCATGGGGTAAATGGGAGGTGAGATCGTCATTATTAATAATCATTATAAAAAAAAGAGTAATAACAGAATCTTATGAAAATTAGAGTGATCACGTTGTTTTTGTGACATAACTAGGACTAAGATCAACTTAGTACCTCGTAACGGATAGGAAAAATTCAAAATGTATATTAGATAAAAATGTTTGGCCACAATTGTATTTGCCATAACAAAGGGAGAGAAGTTTAACACACTTCCCTTCTGTACACATACATCAAAAACCTGTGATGGCAATAGCCTCGGCACATCGAAGTAGAAAGTGACATTCGTTGTTTTCCAGTTATTTGTGAACACCCTAAAAATGCCTACTTCATGTCTACTATCTATTAAATGTCTGTCGATAGCAGTGATGGAAATTGTGATTCCTTTCGGACATAAGTTTCTCCAGGACTATTCCAGAAATTCCATCGTTAACATCACAAACTGATCTTAGACAACCACTAGAAATCGAGAGTCACTAAACCACGATTTTGTCATAGTTACAGTACATATCCACAACCCCACCGAGGTTTGAACCCAGAATCGTCAGCTCACTGCTAACGCTCTTACATTAGACCAATGTGCCGGCATCCGCTGGTTTCTATTCGAGTTAATCTCACTAGTGCAATATTTTTTCAGAAGAATTCGAACAAATCTCCTTGCTGTATGGAACCACTATTCTGTTTTTTTAATTCCCATAGTTGGGATCATGAGTCAATTGAAGCTAGACCACCATGAAAAACCTGGAAGCACTGGACGGCCGTTTCGTCCTATTATGGAACTCCTCAGCAGTGCGCTTTCGCGAGATTCGAACCCAGGACCTACCAGTCTCGCGCCAGAGCACTTAACCGATAGACCACTGAGCCGGCATCCAACGGTGTTAATGTCTAACTTCAACGAAACGGCCGTCCAGGTTTTCCATGGTGGTCTAGCTTCAATT